>NW_027179790.1:20000-42500 GCF_036669935.1 Montipora foliosa
TTAGTATGTACTAAAGCAGTGAGATAATATAGCACAAAAATATGATTTCACTAATTTATTCCTGCAAAGATTATAACATTTGCGGGCGCAAATTCCGCGCGAATTGCTTGGAGGTGAATAATTAACAATTATTCCATGAGCGCGCGTTGGATATGAGATGGTAAATAGCCAACGAGGCGCGTAGCGCCGAGTTGGCTATAAACACTCTCATATCCAACAAGCGCGAATGGAATAATTGTTTTATTAGATTCCCTAGACTCCAAAAGTTTAGAAGTACGAAATACGAGCGAAAAATGCGAGAAAATCCTAGCGAAATCGAAAAAAGTTGATGAAGATGTGATGTTGTGTAATACCTCGTGGTCAGACAGACGCCGGCTCATCACAAAAACATTTCTTACCTTTTCGCGTATCTCTAAGCTTCGAAAGTGATCCAAACTTTCCACAAAAACGTTTTTCTTTTGCTTTATACCGAAAGAAATTTCGCTTTCTGGCGTAAACGTTTTTTAGTTTAGCAAAGCTAAGCGCAATCATTTACCATATAAGGTCAAACTGAGGTATATGAGCTGATAACCGAGATTGAGTGAACCAATCAGAGCACGAGAATTGCATTATCCGAGGTTGAGAATTTAATAACAAAGGATATCCAGAGTTTGAGTAGCCAATCAGCGCGCGCGTTCAAAGCTGTTTTAGTTTATAGTAATTATAGAGATCCAATGTTTTATAAGGTTTTGTCACAATTGTAAATACGTCATCTGTGTCGTTTTCATGTTTTGTACGCGTTACTCTCTGTAACGTTTGCTATATAGTTTAACGGGCGAAATAAAGACATGTCATTTATGTAATTATGTATTTATTTATTTGTTTGCCTATTTATCTATTTAATACATTCGACGGTAGACCCTTTGGTGCCAGTATCATGAGATTTGTGTCATTGACAAGGATGCGTGTGACTCCTTCTTAAAGTTTGCACAGGGATAATCAAATGCGACTTTAAGAAATACGCAGCGAATCAGTATTTTAACTAAAACCTAAGATGGTGAAAAATCCCAAATAGAACTGAACAACCAGTCACCTGCGCTTTACAAGTCTTGGTAGATTCAAGTTAGGGATTGTCGGAGACAAATCCAGCCATTGCATGGTCGGACTGGAATTTGAACCCGAGGCATCCCCATTTAAATCCAGTGGCCCAATCACTGGACGTGACAAATAGAAGACTGGCTGTCTCCGTGAAAGATCCGAAGTTTGATGCGGACTTCACGTCGTCGTAATGCTTCTGTCCAAAGTTCTGTCTTCCAGCCCTGCACATCGTTTGAAAGAGCATAGATCATGTTACTTGCAACTCCAAATGAAGATATGCACTTCCCAATTCAAGAGTGTGGAAGTATGTCGAAGGCTTTCTTCAAATCTATCCAAGCTAACCGAAGCCTTTCAATTCTCCATAGTTATTTTGTCGATAAAAAATTGGTGCTTTGTCCCCGTGATATTCATTTGACATCCTTCCTCAGGCAGCAAACCCCTTATTGTTATATGTCGATAAAATTCCGCGCCTGTCAAGATGCCTACAAAAAGCTTACACAGCAGTTGCTAGGGGAAACCAGTTATTGGTCTGATTTTGGTCGCAAACGATCCTAGCTCCTTTTATTTATAATCAATACTGTGCTGCTTGACGTCATTCAATTTGGGGCATAATATTCTTCAAGGAACTCATCCACTGATCGGCTATATGCAGCCTTGAAGTTCCCTGACCATAACCCTCGTAGTCCATCCGGTCCTGAGGATTTCCATTGCTTTGTTTTCCCTAGTGTTTTTCTACGCGATTGACAGTAATGTTAAAATCATCCCCCCACTCCACGCCGTTCATCCCAATTGTGCCTTACATTCTTCCACCATCATGATCTCCTTCAAAAGCGCCCTACTTTGCTCGGCAGCTTGTGACGCCTTCCTCCTCCATCCCTTCTAACTCTTCAAAAAGCCTCTCCCGCTTTGACGGTACTGACTTTACTCATAGCGCTTTAGAATTGCAGTCTGAGCGGTTGGTCTCTCCCTAATCTCCTCAAGTATAACCCGTTGACGCTTCACACCGATGTTATCTGCTGTAGAATTTCCACTGAGGTTCACTGCAGGTCGGTAAATTTTATGAGGTGTATCGTCCATTTGGAAAAGACAGCCAAGTTCTGCGTTTACCATTTCAATTTGGCTGGGGAACCTGTTTTTTTTTTTTTTTTGTATATATCCTCAAAATTGGAAAAACACTGCGAATTACTGCTATGATGGTCTTGAGCCTCTTATCGAATATTAACTGGAAGAAATCTCTCCATGGGTATTTTCAATTAGCCACACCAAGGTCAATTGGACTTTTTCGACGTTATTTAGAACGGATCGGCCAGGCTTCAGGACGAATCAATCCAATTCCTGTTTATAACGATAAACTTCGCTGCCTCTCTGTTTCGTTAAGTAAACCCATGCCTATAATAATAATAATAGTAGTAGTAATAATAATAGTAGTAATAATAATAATAATAATAATAATAATAATAATAATAATAATAATAATAATAATGCAGCCACGAAAGAAGTGATATGTAAGGAATACTTCAGACGAATAAAAAAAAATTAAAGTCAAAGTTAAATGGTGGAAATGTGGTAAATGCAATGAACTCAACAGCTGTCTCAATAATCAGATATAGTGCAGGAATTGTCGAGTGGACTAAAGATGAACTGAGGAAATTGGATCGCAAAACCAGGAAGTTGCTGACAATAAACAGAGCCTTTCATCCGCAAGCCGACGTAGATAGACTGTATCTGAAAAGAGCAGCGGGAGGGCGTGGATTATTAAGTGTAGAAGACTGTGTGAACATTGAAATGGGCAGTCTGTTTAGATACATTGAAGAAAGTAAGGAAAGATTACTTCGTTTCGTATCGGATGAAAATATTTTGGAGGAGGGGCCTACAAAAATAGAAGTGTCTGAAGACAGACTGTCTAAATACAAGAACAAAGCATTACATGGGCAATTTGAGACAGCTACAGAACAAGTAAGGGACCCAGAATCCTGGGGGTGGTTAAAAAGGGGAATACTAAAAAAAGAAACTGAAGGACTGTTAACCGCTGCACAAGACCAAGCATTACGGACGAATAGCATTAAAAACAGGATTGATAAAGAGGATGTGTCTCCGATGTGTCGGTTATGTGGAGAACGAGAAGAGACCGTAAGTCATATCATAGCGGAATGTAAGAAATTGGCGCAAGGAGAGTATAAAATGTGGCGACATGATAAGGTAGGCCAAGTTATCCATTGGAAACTCTGTCAGAAATTCAACATCCCATGCAAAGACAAGTGGTATGATCATGACCCTGAAGGAGTTATAGAAAACGATCAAGTAAAGGTGTTATGGGACTTCCGAGTTCAAACAGACCATCAAATTGAGCATAATAGACCTGATGTAGTTGTTCTTGATAAGATAGAAAGATCATGTTATGTGATAGATATCGCGTGCCCTTTTGATACAAGAGTGCTGGAAAAAGAACAAGAAAAAATGGAAAAATACCAAGAATTAAAAAGAGAGATTGGGAAAATCTGGAGCTGCCGAAAAGTAATTGTCGTACCAATTGTCATTGGTGCACAAGGGACGTTCAGCAAATATTTGAAAACATCGTTGAAGAAAATTGGACTAGATTGCACGGTATTACTACAAAAAGCCTCCTTGTTGGGAACGGCAAGAGTCTTGAGAAGAACACTAGACACCTAAGGCCATAGGTCGTGGCTTCGAATTCATGCCTAGTTTACAAACCACGTTAACACCATATCGTGTGAATGAATGAAATAATAATAATAATAATAATAATAATAATAATAATAACCCAAGAAACGTCGGAACCCAAGAAACGTAGAATTGTAATAAAGAAGATCGCTTGATATTAAAGCTGAGATACAAGAGACGGCATCTCAAGCAAGAAAGTCGAAGGTGAAATCGACTGAGCGGATGAATAATGATATTTTGGAGTGCAAAAGGAAAGCGAAGGAGCTTGTGTCTTCTGAAAACCCTCCCTGTAATGAAAATGGAAGAAAACGGGGCTATGTCGATATCATGAAGGAGCTTTGGGACGAAATGGGATATCTACAACTAGGACTCAAGAGTCTAAATCTTCGCAACCAGGCTGCTAGACTCGAAAACATGAATAGCAATGAACCGGCGGGGACCGTAGAAAGGAATGCTACTACTACTGTCCGGATTTTCAGTGCAGATGTGGGAATGGATTTTGGTGTCACAAAGTGCGCCAAGCTCGTTGTTAGGAGAGGAAAGGTATCAGAGGCTGAAGATATTGAGTTGCCAGACGGAATTGAGATCAGAAACCTGGAAGAGGGAACTAGCTACAAATATCTTGGCATTTCAGAGGCAGATGAGTTTCAGCGGGATAAAATTAAAAAGAACCTGACCAAGGAATATCTCAGGAGAGTCCAAAAATTGCTACAGTCTAAACTTGATGGGGGGCGTCTCATTTCTGAGATCAACACGTGGTATTCAGGGAGTTTTATATAGGATTAATATCTATCGAGGACTGCGTGGACCAGGCCTCAAACGGGCCCGCAAATTACATAGCAGAAAGCAATGAGGGCTTACTCCCAGCGGCCCGAAGAGGTACCAGTACCCGTCAAGAGGACAGTAAGGAGTTTAAGAAGAGGAAACGGGAGGAACGGATGAAAGAAGTAAGGGAAAAACAACTACATGGCCAGCTTTGAGGGAAATGGATGGGATAGCGAGTGATAAGAGCTGGGAGTGGCTGGAGAAGGACCATCTAAAAAGACACACCGAGGGGCTAATCATGGCGGCACAAAGCCAGTCTGTAAGGACAAATGCGATCAAAGCTAAGATTGAAAAGTCCTAGGAATATTCCCGATGTAAGCTCTGTAAAAAGCCAGATAAAACGAGTACAAACGCCGTCACGACAATGTAGCAAAGGGTATCCATTGGGACATCTGTAAACAGCTTGGAATGGAATGTGTGGACAAATGGTACGACCACAACCCAGACCCTGTAACGGAAAATGAGGGTAGAAAGATTTTGTGTGATCTCACCATTCAGACGGACAAGAGGCGACCACACAATAGGCCAGACATAGTTGTCATAGACAAAGCAAAGAAAGAATGTCACATTATAGACGCAGCTTGCCCGGGAGACAGTAGAATTGTTTTGAAGGAAGAGGAGAAGATTGATAAGTATCGTGACCTTGCTATTGAGATTAAGGCTTTGTGGCGCTTGAAGAAAGTCCTCATAGTCCCAGTTGTAATAGGGGTGCTAAATAGCATTACAGACAGACTTGAGGGATATTTGGCTGATATCCATGTAGGGCTGAAACCAGTAACGATGCAGAAAAATGTTCTGCTTGGTTCTGCAAGAATTCTACGAGGGTCCTGCAAAGCTAAGGCAGCTTGTTGCTGCTTGCCCAGGACATACCAGTGCAACAACAAGATTACTGTGATTTTAAACAAATAATTGTTCCATCAATAAATATATAGAAACGCGAGAAAAATATCATACATATGAATATGAATTACAAACAGGTAGGTAAACTCTCCCTTCGTCCTTATCTACGACATGTTTGTAGGTAAGAATCATAACAGGAACTGTTAAAAAAAGATTAAAACTTGTACTTCTAAGAAGGCCTTACTGTATTTATAGGCTAACAAAAATGCTTAAACTATTCAAATTGATCCCGCTATCCCCTTTGTCTATTCCTACACTCTGTCCTTTACTTCTGCAGCTATCCGTCTCATAGATCTGTGCCCCCTAAGACATAACAAAGCTCTGCGCAGAAGTGCGAGGGATACTTCAAATGAATCTGATCCACGAAATTCTTGTGGCGTTGTCCTCTTGTTTCTTGGCAGCGATGAGCTCTGCTAGTCTTGAATGGTAACGCTGGCATTCTTCGGCCATACCCCCTGTATTGGTGAAGACGACGGGTGTGAACGTGCCTTGCTCGATTTCGATTACCCGGGGCGCGAAATTTCTTTTCTTTTCATTTTCGAGAAGTCGGCAGATCTGTTTTTAGGGGGAGGATTTTATAAGAGTTTACATTTGGGTGGCAAACCCTTACTAAAAAAGTGGATCGTTGCTTTTCCCAAAACCCACGGCAGTACAAGTCAAGGCGCGCATCTGGTGCTTAATCAACTCCTCTGTTGAGTTCCTCGCTAGTGATAGGTTGCAAGGCGGGGTCGACTTCCACGTCATAGCAAACTGTGTCAAGTAACTCAGCCTCTAAGTCACGGATCTCATTTTGCCGCTGGATAATTAGACCTGGCCCTCGCTGGCATATTATAGCGTGATCTACGGTGAAACTAGAACCGCACACACAGACTTATGGGTTGTCTGGTATGGGACAGTCATAACGTAGCCCTATTGCGTCCCGGAACTCTCGTTTATTAAGATCAAATACCATATCCTTGAGGGGAATGACACACGGGTCGGGTATACGGCTCTCCTTGTACTTTCAGAGAGGGAGTTCGTTCGTTCGAGTTAATATTAGTAATATTAGTATTCCTGTACGAGAACACTGTAGGCGGACATGATCAGACTGGTACGGTTGAGCACGAAGAGCATAGTATATAGATTTTGCCACGCCTAAAAGCGAAGCTCCAGTTTCTAACCGCAGAAAGCAATATAGTGTATATGGAAATATTTACGCTTCTGCACAAAGAACACAATTGATCGTTTAGGGGGGCCAGTGTAATGCTCTATCAACTGAGCTATGAAGCCACTCAGTTGGGAATAGGTCAATTTCTTGGGCTCGTGTCTTCCCATGAGAGGAATGATGAATGAAAGAAATCTATGTTTGAAGTGTGGGTTATAAACGAAAGATACGACTGATCCTTGAAAAATAGGGTGGCAGCGATGCGATTCACATATTATAATTAATTTCGGGTGCAACTCTGCATTGATGCGTCAATGTGAAAGTTTATTGCTATCAACAAAATGACAGAAAATGACATTCACCTAAAACGACTCGACCACTCAAACGCGTTTTTTTTAAAATTTTTCTTATAAAAATTTATGAAATGACGTCTGAATGAATGTTTCACGAGCATTTTTTGAACACTTGCATGCCACGTTGTGTGGTGCTTTGCGTCATAGCACATCTAAATAGTGAAGTCGTACAGAAGAACGCTATAGTCTCAATAATGACAAAGCACGCCAACTTTTCAGTAACGTTAACTCGTGAGAGTTTTATGGACGCATCATTTACTCGACGTTTTCGATTTTCCTTTATATTCACAGGGTTAAATTCTTCAGAATCATGCTCCTTCAACGTCAGTGGTTTAAGTGGAGCTATAAATTTCAGTTCACCATTCACCACAGAAAGCACTTGCAGGTGGCTTATCGAAGCACCGTCTCATCACAACATCTTCTTAAACTTTACTACCCTTAATACCCTGAATTTTCCTTGGAAGAAATTCAGTTGGGTAGAAATCTACGATGGAGGGAACATAAATCAGACCTTGCTTGGCAATTATACTGGAAAAAAGTGTCCTTTCACCGTACATTCAAGTGGTCGGTTTCTGTTGGTAGTTGCTATTGGCGATTCAAGCTTTACAGCTTTTTATACTTCTGGTACAAAAAAAGGTAATTTGCCAACAGTTTCTTATTATTATCGCCTGTTTACCGAGAACTTAATCAGCATGGCTTTTAAATTGAAATTCCTTGGCTTTTCTTGCTTACTGATTCAGTACCGACCACAAACAGGATTCGTAAACTGTTATGATTCTGCATCACATAGATATGTCTCAGCTGGCAGACAATAATATGCCAGATGGTCTCATAGAATTGACTGGAATATGAAGGGATATGAAATTGTCAGATACCGTACTCAGATATGAGATATTCATTTCCTATTAAAGGCGGTCGATAGTTGGAACAGTTGAATTTTCATGTTTTTATATATTAGAAATATTGCAACTCTTGGTTACTAATATGAAACTGAACTAAAGTTCAAAAGGAGATATTCAATAATATTAAAGTTTACCCTATCTATCAATACACATAAGTTTCAAAAATTACTGCGTTTTTAAACAACAATAACAACAACAACAACAAACAAAGAAAAAGTGACAATTGCATATTAAAAGTATTTAAAAGTATTTTGAAAGTCTTATTTCCGATAGCTATTTCTTTTTGAATGTTCAGTTTTTCGCGTAAAAGTGTGAGAAAACTGTCAAAAGAGAGTTTTTACGTCGTGTATGCAGCTGCAGTATATTGAGAATTTAGCAATTAAAATGGCATAATTTAACGCGTGTCTGTGTTCTATATGGTCAAAAAACCCATGCAGAATCATACTATTTTGTTTTATTGGCCCAACAGCTTTGAAACGTCTTCCAAAAGTCTATAGCAGAGGGGCAATGTAAGAACATATGATCTAAGGAGTGTATATCAGTTAAGCATTGAGGGCATACATTGTTATCACAAATTTTGGCTCTAAACAGAGTTACTCTAGTTGCCAGAATGTTGTGGATAATCTTATATTGGAACGTTGTTATTGCAATATCATTTTTGATCTGGAAAGGTAATTCATACACTTTATGAATGGTTTCGTGAGAAAAACCATACCTTAAAATCTTATTTTCAGCGCTGGGTGGTACGAAGATTTCTTTCAACAGAATGCTATATACCTTTTTTGTGGAAATATTTTCTTTAGTTTTCTCACTTTCTGCAAATTGCAAAGGAGGCTTTTTAATCACAAATTTGTATAAGAGACTGGCATATCATTTATGAGACCAAAGTAGAAAGTGAAGTGGATTTTTAGCTTAAATTTATTACAAAAGTTTTCAAAAGATAGGAATTTGCCATCTTTCTGAAGGAGGTCACCGACTCGTATGATGTTCTTGTCGAACCAGCTTTTGCAAAATAATGGCCTACCATTGATTAAAATTTTTCGGTTATTCCAAATTATCTCTACCTGAGTATGAAGGGTTTCCATACAATCCTTTGCAATTTGCCAATGTTTTGGTACCTCGAGGTAAAAGGGCGGTAAATTATTAGTCTGTAATGTGTTGACATCATAATTACAATTTGCCAGAAACGTTACTCATCCATGCTTCTTCAGGGCTGCTTCTGGGATGATTTTCCAGGATGCTTCATTTGCCGAATTTATACGTGATATCCAAGCAATTTTTAAGGCTTTATTCATGATATTAAAATCAGTCATCCTAAGTCCACCTTGATTTTTCTCGCCAATAATGGTTAACTTTTTAACAACAATAAAAGAAAGGTGACACACGCTAACACCAACCCGGTGTGGCCAACACATCACGCATGCGCACAACCGAATTTTTTCTGCGAATTTTAGCTCACTTGCTTTATCTGAATCGTACGAAAAGAAAATGTTAAGAGCTTTTATTGGCTCACAAGGCCAGCGAAAACCGAATGGAGTGTTGGTATTGTTTTTCCAACAGCCAAGCCACATTCCCTCTGTTTTTGAAGTGTTAATTTCCTAGCCGGAGAGGTTTTTAAAATCATTTAGAAATGCTAGCAGATGTGTGATAGAATCAAGGTCACGCACAAAAACAATGGTATCGTCCGCGTATAACGAAATTTTGATTTTTTTCTTCTCTACCTTAATTTCTTTTATCGTGGCTTTATTTATAATTGCATTGGCAAGCACGTCCATACCAATTACAAAAAGCAACCCAGACAAAGGGAAACCTTGTCGAACCCCTCTTTCCAAAATGAAGAAATCTGATGCGTGGCCGTTATTTAAAACGCAGCTTGTAACATTGTTGCAAAAACGTTTGACCCAATTACCAATGTCAGGTCCAAAATTAAAGCTATTTAGGGTGTCGATGAGAAAATTCCATTCGATAGTGTCGAAAGCTTTTCCAAAAAAAATCCCGGCGAGTTATTCTCTTCTGTATATGCATAGTTAATGTAGGGGAATGGTTATGAAACCCGACAACTTTCTTTGTTGTAGGTTTTTGTTCTCTTTTCCGGCCTTGACCGTGCACAAAACACAATAGTTGTTTACTCCGTACTGAGAAACTAACTAATAGAAACGTGTTGGTTACGTAATTCATGCATAGTGTATGAGCGCAAAACAAAAGATTGTGCACGGTCGTGGACTTTCCAACCTAAATCTTGGCATCTTTGTTTGCTCCTTTGATGTTTTCCGAGCTTCCTAACCATTCCCCTCTATTAACTATGGTATATGACATTATCTCTAAAATTAAACGAATATTAATGATTTTCGGAAGAACTTTTTCTAATCTCTTCGCAATTGCTTTTGTCAATATTTTGTGGTCAACATTAAGGAGAGAGATTGGCCGGAGGTTCTCAAGCGAGGTGGTATCTTTATTTGGCTTTGGTATGAGGGTAATGTGTTTAGCATATGTTGATTGACAGAAAGGAGTTTCTTCAGTAAGAAGGGTCGTCTTAGCTATTCGACAAAATGCCTGAAATATTGCACTGTAGAACGGGTGCTATGTCAAACAGCGCGTATTCGCTCATGCATATCTGTAATATTTCTACTTTACATCAAGAACAGCTTAATTATTTACTACGAAACTAAAGGGCATGTTAAAGTTAGTGTGGTCATTGCAGTCAAGCAAGGATCGTAAATGACCTTTCAAGGCTTGACACCTGGAGTCTAGCTCTCTTATTATGATGGTAAATTTTGTAAAATAAGGTGGCTTAATCACATGACTATAACGTAGATATAGTTATTAGCAATTCACCTTTATCACGCGGCGGCCATTTTGGAGTCCGTGGGGAATAAAGACTTTGTCTTTGCCCGTCCAGCCTTACACTGAATGAGAGGTTCGACGGGCAAAATCTTTTGTTTGGACATTGAGTGATATGGGTCTATAGCTGACACTTTAGCTGTGTTTCTGAAATACAGCGTAGCAGGGAGGGCTCTAAGGTGAAAGCAGTTGAGTTCCATCAACGTGGACCGGGTCTCGATTCCCAGACTGGAAGTCATTAGTGGATTGAATTTGTGGCTTCCCTACCCGGCTTCGATATATTTTTCTCCGGACACTCAGGAGGTTGTCACCGTTAAGTGGAAAGCAGCATTTGATTTGATCTGCTTTTTTTAAAGTTTATTTACTACTACTACTACTACTACTACTACTACTACTACTACTACTACTACTACTACTACTACTACTACTACTACTACTACTACTACTACACTACTACTACTACTACAACTACTACTACTACTACTACTACTACTACTACTACTACTACTAGTACTACTACTACCACTACTACTACTACTACTACTACTACTACTACTAGTACTACTACTACTACTACTACTACTACAAATAATAATAATAATAATAATAATAATAATAATAATAATAATAATAATAATTTATATCGCGCTTTAAGTAAAAATATTCTAAAGAGCTTTACGACAAAGTATAAAAACACACTTTAAACTACTATTTACAAAAATAAAAATTTTACAACCCAATAGAAACAAAGCCGGGGACATTAGTTTCCAGCTTTGTCTCAACTGTGTTGAACTATAAAAACTATAAAAGAGTGTTTTAAAGTAAAATGCAAAGAAAAATTCAATATTATCAATAACGATTATAAAATCTACAGCAAAAGTGCGCGTGGATTAAAATCTTGGTTGAGTCTTCAGAAAGGCACTTCCTGATTTGTCTGATTTTGTACAACCCAAAAAAAGTTTTACTGCAGACCTTGCCGACGTGTGCAGCCATGGACATCGTGCTGTCAAACCAAGGACCTAGATTACGAACCGAGTCAGCAGGCTTAATTTCAGATGTGCCAACATGAATGTGATCGATGTTGACTTTTGCAAGCTGTCAGTCTTTTGCAAGCTGTCAGTCTCGCCATCATTCAACATCAGCTCCATTGCGCGGATAGCGACATCCCGGGAAGCGTCTGATCCAGCACGAAACGATACATACAGCTGGGTATCATCACCGTAACCATGCATGGTTGGCAGATGTTTCTTCATAACATGGAACAGACGCAAAGCGTAGATGATGAAAAGTCTCGGCCCAAGACAGCTTCCCTAAGACACACCAGTAGCAAGACAAAAGTCTCTAGACTGTTGTTGATCAATGACGACACGCGGTTTCAACCAGGAGAGCGCAAGATCGTCCACTCCAAGATCACGCTGCAGCAAATCTACCAAGAGCATGTGATGAAGGTCCAAGAGGACAAGCAAAGTAACTTCTTGTCTGTCCATGGCAAGAAGGATGTCGTTCTGGACTTTCACTAGTGCAGTTTCAGTCTAATGGTACTGACGGTACAAAGACTGACAAGTAGGAAAAGGGGGATGCTCTGAACAATGAGCTAACAGCTGTGGGATAACTGCTTTCTCAGCCAGCTTGGAGACAAAGGGCAAGTTACTAACGGGTCGGAAGTTCTCCTGCACAAGCTCAAGACCAACTTTCTTTAGCAACAGCGAGATAAGTGCAACCGTTCAACTGTCTGGGACACAACCATTTTCGAGAGACGAGTTGATTATCTTAGTGATGATTGGAGCTAGTTAATTCACGCATAATTTCACAAGTCAAGTAGAAACAGGATCCAGCAGACAACTTGCTTTTGATGACGAGAAAATAATGGTACGCATCTCTTGCTCGGTGACAGGGGAGAATCGCTGAAGGTTGCCAGATGGTGAGGGCACAAAGTAGTCATGTGGTGGAACGGTGCAGTTCTTGATTTTCTCCCACCATTGTTGCCTTTCACTTTACACAGGGAGTTAACAACCTGAAATAGCTTTTTGGAATATCCAGCACAGTCATGTATAAGTCCGGCATAGTTGATCCTCTTGGCATCCTTCAAGCGCGAACATTATTCAGCACAAGCCTCACGGTAAGCGCGGATGTCCGAGTCTAGATTAGTATTCCTCATCTTCCTTTCGAGTTTTCTACGCTTGGTCTTCAGACGCTTCAGTTCTTCGTCAAACCAGGGCACTCTAGGACGTACTAATAGTATCTTCCTCTGTACAGGTGCATGTTTGTCAAGAATAGAAGGCAGCGTTCTATCGTAAGTCGTTGCCAGATCAGTAACAGGAAGTTCCTTAAGTTCTGATGCAAGAATATCCCCTTTAAATGCCTCGAGATGAATGTCCTAGCTTCCATTTACGAAATGATACTTCCTTGACCGTTGTGGAAGTAGATGGAATAGAAAGAGAACACTCAATGAAGCAATTATCCGACTGGAACATCGAGGGATGCGGAGAGATAACCGTGAGATCGAACCAGTGACCAGATATGTGGGTGGCAAACGTAACGTGCTGTTGTAATCCGAAAGTTTCAAGAAGTTCAGAGAGTTGCCTAGGATCAGGATCAGTGGAATCATCCATAGAAATAACCAGAAATAACCACCGTCTCAGAGCACAAACTGACTGCAGTTTCAAGATAATCGGAGAACTCTGTAAGGAAAGCAGTGGTTGGCACCGGGTGAACATCAGAGTACGGTGGCCGATACACAACAACAAACTTGGAAGTCAGACCATGGGCGGTAAGGTTCTACTCGGATACTCCAAAAGATCGTTTCTCTTCTCCGTTAACCATATGAATCTTGATGTGACCACGGACCAGAATACCGGTCCTACCACCCCGGCGATCATCTTCTCTTGATACATTCCGGAAAGAGTAGCCTTGAGGAAAGGGGGCAGCTAGAGCAACACTATCCTCGTCACGCAGCCAAGTTTGCGTAACCATCCACACATCGATCTTGTTGCCAATTACATGATGCATTAAAACTTCCGTCTTGTAACGAATAAACCTAGCGTTGACATTTCCAAAAGTGAAAGATTCTTTAGGCCGTGTAGAATGTGGCAGACGCCGTACAGGAATTAAATTCTGATGATTACGTCAAGTGGATTCGTGAGCCGTTATATTGTCAAGGGAACGGTGAGCTCGATTGTAGCCTGCTGAGGTGTCAACTTGAATATTTAATGTGTTATCCAAAGAAATATGCAAATGATCTGTGCAATTACTTACGAATGAAGAAGGAGAAGAATCCTGTAACATCAGTCCAGTAGAGATAATCGATTCCATGCTATGAGTTGTTGATAGCTTAACTTTCCTTTGACCTGATCTGCAACCTCGGTGTGTTAGTTTTGTTCTTGAAATGCCAAGATCAGATAGAAAAATTTGGTTTTATCAACGGAGTTGATAATGTAAATTGGCCACCGTACAGAGCTTTTAGAATCTCTGTACGGTGGTCAATTTACATTATCAACTCCGTTGATAAAACCAAATTTTTGTATACTACTTCCCCACCGACGCAGCACCACAGTTTCTTTAAAAACTACCCCTTCATTCAAGATCAGATAGAGTTCGCCACAGCGACCTATCGAGACGGACTTCACTTATCATCTCCAAGACCGAGGAGAGAATCGCAGATTTTGAATCCCCTGATGTTAAACGAATGAAAACTGAGAGATAGACTTAAATTGCGAACTAGACCAAAACTATTCGCAAAAATTTTCGAAGCTCAAATGAACATGTGCTGCCTGTTAGGCGCTCATCTATCCCTCATTTGAAACGCCTCCAAGCAGTAGGGCACTTGGCGCGGCTACACACCCTTGAATCAATACTAAAGTGATTCCAAGTGACAATGATATGTCTTTCCAATATTTAACAGAAAATAAAATGATTATTATTACTGATGGTAATACTCCCCACTAAATCTGCCTTAAACAATTAATTCTGTAATTCAGAAGCGTTGCCAACGTTTCAAACACATTACAACTTTGTGCATCATTCACTCGCTCACTTAACCAGTGAATTGGTCACCCACAACAAACTATCCTTACTTGGCATGAACATCATCAACAGCTAAACCTGCGTCTACAAAACGCCAAACGAATACTTGTTTTTTTCTTCTTACTATAATTGAACTGAAATATTTTCATTAATGAATGGAACGCTTTGAAGTTGACATTCTCGAAACTTTGCTACCCTTCTAAGTTGATTGATGCCACTATCAACAAATTTCAGTATTTCCACTAGTCTTGTAGAGCACAGCTGCACAAAGTGACACAAGAGACAAGAGTAGCGATCCCCTTCACAAGATCATATTCCCCTTTTGTCAATCAGAAAACTGCCTTAACGGAGAAATCAAACAATTGTTGTTTCTTTTCAACCTGTTTTTAGTGGCCAGAAAGTCTACAGTATCCTCAAGACTAGAGAGACAAAAGCGAAAACCTTAAACAAGCAATTTTATGTTTGTTTGTTTTTTTTGAAATATCATTTCAAGAGTGCTCTTCGACATGGTTTCTCAAATCGACACCTATACCAACGCATTAACGAACACGGAAGCTTAAGATATTCGATTGGAAGACGCGTGCAACAAGATGGAGTCAAGAAACTTTGCCTAAAAAGAAAATTGTTGTGACAATAGATAACCCTTAAGGCTAAGAAGCTTTGTTCTTCTCTCTTAGAGTTTATTCCAAAATTGGATGATTTTTCGACCAAAATACGGAAATCATACAATTTTGTAAAAATTAAGGCACTTTTCAATAGCTGTTTTTACAACCTCTTAAAATAAGTGAAACAAGTGTTATTTGCAGTCAATCTTGGAACATGGTTCATGTCACAGTATGTAACAGGGAGAAAAAAAAATTAATATTGAATGATTACCTCGTCTATCAATCTTTTATCTTGCAAATTCACGTACCACTCACTGTATTGTTTTCTATCCTGTATAAAGCCTAGCCAGAAATCCATACGGACTTCTAGGTTATGGTCTTCTGGCGCAGCCAATTCCGAATCATGAACGGTCTGAATACAGTGTGCTTTTGCGTGTTACCACACATTGTAGAGATCGGCGATATGCTTCCAAACGGATCATTTTGGCATTGCTGACGCTAAAAACCACTGCTGTAGAAAGCTTTCAAACAGATCCTTGGATGTTCCTGAGCAATTTATTTCAGCATCCTGTGGGTGGACACGAGTGTCTAGGTCGTCGAATTTTAGTCGATAGTTTACTGTGAGATGGTGATAGCCCCAGGCTTGCATGTAAGCATTCTTACTTGAGCTTTCCATATGTCGCTCTTCACTCGTTATCCTGACAAATGAGAGCGCGGATTATTGGCAAAAGTGAATATTTTTCCCCTCGCTTGACCACAACAAAAAAGCAGGTTTTCGTTTCTCAGCGAATGCTACCAAACACTCACTGTCCTTCAATGAAGCGATCTCGGTGATACTTTATCTTGCGAAACTTGGAATCATGCATCTCTGTAAACAGTTGAGAGAGATTAAAAAAAAAATGGTCGCAGTACAAAGTAAATGCCAGGAAAGGAAAGTGGGAGGTGAAATTAGTAAGAATGTCAATTTTAAGGTCGCTGACGTTTAAGTGCGGCGGATGTAAGAGAATAGGCCTTTTGCAACTAACGATCACATGGTACAAAATCCGCCATGCTGGAGGGCAAGCTCATCATTATTCCCCCACTGGGACATGTAAACAAAGGCAAGTCGAGCTTGACTGGTTCAGGTCTCTTTGTTTTAATGTCCCAGTGGGGGAATAATGATGAGCTTGCCCTCCAGCATGGCGGATTTTGTACCATGTGTTCGTTTGTTACAAAAGGCCTATTGTGCGCTGGATGCCATCCAGCATGCGCAGCGGTTTCCATATATTCTCAGTTAATTTTATAAGCGATCATTTTTTTACGATTGACAAGGTCACGTGAAATGGTCATGCAAGGGCCTATTGGCTCCGAATCTGTCTGCACATACCTCTTGGTATTAGCTATAACAAATATCACCTGATACAAGTTGGCTAACAACGGGTAATGCGCGAAGGACATTCAGGCATCCAACTCCAATGTACCTGACTGAGCTCATTAGTCCTTATGTTCCTAGATGAGCTCTTAGGTCTGCGGACCAACTTTTGCTGGAGAAGCCAACGCATAATCTCAAATTGATCGACTTCAGGGCTTTCTCAGTGTGCGCGCCGTACCTCTTGGAATTCCCTTTCATTTGAAATTAAAATCAGTGCATCTGACCTTATTTTTAAAGCTAAGCTTAAGACCTATCTCTTTCGGTAAGCCTATTTTTAGATAATGTTCCCAAGAAGAAGATAAAATACAAGTTGGTTGGCAATTGGCGAAGGACAACTGAAAAATCAGTTCTAGGCAGGAATCGAACCTACGAGCTCCGTAACACCGGTCCGATGGTATACCCACTGAGCAATTATAACTCACTTGAGAACAAGGTAGTTGTTTTATCTAGGTTCTGAAAAGACAATGTGTCCCGCTGTCTGCAGGCACTACACTCTAATTTTTCAGTTTTCCTTCTCCCGTTGCCAACCAATTCGTATCATCTCTTGTCCTCGGGCCCATTACACCTTTCCATCATTCATGTATTTGTAAAATTGAGGAGCTTGACTTTGTAGAGCCCGCCGACAGCGGGGCACATTGACCTTGCAGTACCTAGATAAAAGCGACCAAGCTCTCTAGTGACTTATAGTAGCTTAATTGGTAGAACATCTGATTGGTGTTATGGCGGTGGTAGGTTCGATTCCTGCCTAGGACTTTCCCGTTGTCCTTCGCCCGTTGCCCATTGCCAACCAATCTCGTACTCAGAGTCCTCGGGCTTTTTTCGGTCAGCGGGTGAGAGCCCGGAGAGACTCTGGGATAATAAACTCCGTTTTCCCAGAAAAAGTGTGTTCCGGTGTTATTGTGCATGCTTGGGTTTAAACGGAAACAGAGTAGAAATGGCAGGTTGAGAGTGTTGGAAACCAAAATTTTTTAAACACCATAAAAGAAACTGGAGAAATGATCATTGGCTTGCTGCAAGAGCGAATGAAGATGAAACTTGAGACGCTTTCGGTAAGTGTATTTTTAGTGTTTCAGCGTCCATCCCATCGTACAAGCAACGCGATCGACAATTTTTTTTGTGGAAATGACACCAGTGTCCTCTTCTACTACAAATTTATATTTCCGCAATTCTAAATGGCTTCAACAAGACCTTCTTTCACGGATTTCTTCCCAAAGAGACTGATGTAATGTTTTCCCACGGTACTTTTGCAACAGCAACAATAATCAGTTCTTAGCAGCGTGGGAAGGTTCCCGTAAGGTATTAGACAAAATTCAAACCCCGTCGTTATGTTATTTTTGTGATTTATGTATTTCTGAGGTTGAAAGTACAAACATCACTGAAACTAGTTTTAGATTTTGAATCTCCCTCTAAAAGTCTGGGGTTTCCGAATTACTTACCGACTTCCTGTCGGACTGCCGTTGTATTCAGGCGACCAATGAAAAAAGTAGTTTAAGTCCATTATCCAAGAGTCTCTTTGGGGCTTACTTGCTGATCAAAATGCCCGAGGACCCTGGGTTCGAGATTGGTTGCCAGCCAACTTGTATCATATAATCTTCTTCGGTCCATTAAACTTTTCCCTCATTCATGTATTTGTAAAATTGAGGCGCTTGACTTTGTAGAGCCCGCAGACAGCGGGACACATTTTCCCTTTAGGACCTAGATAAAAAGGACCCAACTTTCCAGTGAGTTTGGTAGCTCAATGGGTAGACTGTTGAGTTGGATGCCTGAGTGTAATTATAAGTGACGGCTAGCATACTTTTTTGCTCAAGGAAAGCTTACTTCCAGAAAACTACCAGCTTCGGAGGATTGATTATTGTCCGTTGCAGTTTTCTTTTTAGAGCATCTTCAAACAAGTCCATCTCCTGATGCCAACTGACTGGGTTTCCACACCCAGATTCTGGCAAAGCAACAGATGACACGAGTAGATTGTGTTATTTTTACTACTCCATGTACCCCCTGTGATCGGCTAGAGGCCGGAAACAGCTTACCTGCCTCCATGAGCTCAAGGGCTGACATTAGGAAATATTAGTAGAAAATAAAGTAAGTGCCAAGGTTCTGCCAGAGTGAAAACGTGCAACACGCCTAGGGAACTGTTTTCAAGAGACGTTCAGTAATGATTTTTTGTGAGTAAGCCTAAACTTATGATATTGTAAATTGAAAACATTCTTTCTCAGTTTTCTCTTTAGTCTGTTTATCTCATTTGGGTTAGATTTTTCATTGCGATACTGATGATTATGCTGAGCACTTTTTACACTTATCAAATATTATGGACGTATTTATTTATGCAAAGTGCCAATGCTAGTCACAAAAATCGTGGCTCACCAATCAGTTGAAAGATGTTTTGAAACTTAAAGCTATTTTAAAGGTGACACTGATTCTCGTTTATAATGTCGTATAGTTAGCTGATGGCTAAAATCTGTAAATTGGCTTTTTTTTGCAGCTAAACCAAGGGTAATAATTCCTTTACGAGTGATTCGAACAGTCTCACAGCATTATGTGTGGTGCTTGTCTGAAGGGACGCCCCCGATCAACATATCATTGATGAACTCATCTACAACCTTGGCTTCCCGGACTGGAGTGGTGTGGAGCAAACTGAACCAGGGTGGTAATTATAGCTGCATCGCTACCAACGAAGTTGGCACTGAGTCAAAGACGTTTTACGTTTCTCTCACAGGTGAGATTATTGCTAAGGTAAACCATGCAGTAACACAAAGTCTGGTGACCGTACTTTGGTTGATTTCAAGAATCAGGTTGAGGGAGTCCTGTTTAATGCTAACTGAAGAGAAATTAAAGCAAACTCTTATAACTACTTCTATTTTATCTTAAGCTTTTTATTTTCAGTACACAGTAATTTTTAGAGAGTTATTTTAACTCCAAAAATGGAGTTAAAATTTTAGGTTCAAAATAACTCTTTTTTTGGAGTAACTTTAATTCCTAAATTTAACTCCAAAAATGGGGTTGAAATAACTCCTAAACTGGGGTTAAGTTAACTCTTCATATAGGGTAGTTTTAACTCTTCCTGGAGTTATAAAGACTCCAAAATGGAGTAAAACTTTTTGGTTCAAAATAACTCCTTTTTTGGAGTATCTTTAACTCCTCAATGAAACTCCAAAACTGGAGTTAATACAACTCTTCAAATGGGGTTATTATGACTCCAAAGTGGAGTACAAAGTTTAGGTTCAAAATAACTCCTTTTTTGGATAACTTTAACCCCTTGTTTTTCAACTCCAAAACTGGGGTTGAAATTACTCCAAAAATGGCGTAAGAATCTTCTGTTCACAATAACTCCTTTCCGAGGGTAATTTCATTTCCTCTACTTTAACTCCAAATCTGGGGTTAACTGCACTTTTACAATAGAACAAAGACAACATTATTTCTTGTTCATCATGCAATTTACTGGTAGAACATTCCAAAACAAATTACTTACACATAAGCAATGATTTAAAATTTTGAAATGCCACATTAACAAATGAATTTTGAATGCATGAGACAATGTTTCATGTTTAAAAACTAACCTTTTGCTTATCAATCGCTTACTACTGCATTTTATATACAAACAAACAAACAAAATGGATCATTCCTCGATAAGCATCAACTCTTTGTAATAACTGAAACCTTACACTACAATAATAATTATTTTGAAATGCCATGAATTAAATGAACAATTTTTCTCAACATAAAATATTTACTCCTTGTAATAAATTCCTCAATAAACATTAACTCTTTGTAATAAATACTAACTGAAACCTTGAAGGAATTTATATTGCACTATCACTACAATAATAATTATTTTGAAATGTGATGAATTAAATAAACAATTTTTCCTCAGCATATAAAATATTTACTCCTTGTACTAAATTTCTCAATAAACATTAACTCTAAATGTAATAAATCCTTACTGAAATCTTGAAGAAATTTATATAAGGTTTTCATTAAGTTAAGTTCAGTACAATATAGTGTAAATGAAAAACATGGACCTGTACATGTACATGTATTATTACATCTGTTGAAAAGTAGGCTCTTCAGAATTTAAAATAACTTCATGGTTGATCAGCTTCTAATGGCCATCAACAGCTATGAATACTAAAAGTCGTTATCGGTTGTAAGGGTATGAAAGGAAAATCAAGGTGGTCATTTACACCCGTTCTTCGAAAGAGTCGAAATAAATTTGTTGACTGCCACCCTCTTTTTAGCAGCCTCAGGTTGATGTTTCCCTAACAATGTCTCACAAAAAAGATAAACATTACTGGCCTTAGCTGGGTATGAAATGATAAAAACAAAAAAGCATGCCATGACGAGGCCCAGGAATTTGCAAGTGAGGTCCCTGCACCTAACGTGGGGACCTCAACTCCTTCCACTGCCACACACAGTAGATCGAGACACCAAAATTCCCCAGAGCCAACTATTCTGGGGAACCTACTTTCTTCTATAGCTTTATAAAATGAATCCTCTTCCTGCAAAAACAGACAAAATGTATTGAGACCCTGAATTGCCACTGACAGTAAAGTTGCAGGAACTTTTATTTTAATCATAATCATTAATCTTGGGGTTACATTGTGCCAACTGCCAGTTCCAATGAGAAATAAAAGAGCACATACTGGGTGCATGATAAACTGTACACAAGAGTTGGCCATTTGGCAGTTCAGACAATAAATAATGTAGAAAACAAGCTTGCTCCATGGTCAGTATTTCCCAAAGACAATCATCTGTAGACAAGGTATAATTAACTCTTAAACTCTCCCATGGATGTGATAAGACAATTTAAACCTGCATGTGTAGGTTGAAAATTACCAACAATGAATAATAATTGTACATGTATTAGGATTAGGAGACAAGGGGAATTAAGATTCAACCTAGTTTAAAATGTTTTTACCTGAATTTGATTTTTTCCTAAAACATGAACATGTAACTTCTACAGGGAAATTAAAAGTGGAAATTGTATTACCATGGAGATCTTTACAACATCTTCTCAGACTCCCTCCTTCGTCTTTCAGAAGCCTGGGCAATATTACCACGGCAGCAGCCTCTTCAATTCCTTGTAGCAAAGAAAAATGCTTTAGATTAGAACCTTTTGGGTACATGGAACTATTTCAGACAACAGCTTTGAGGCTGGTTTATACAGTGACATAGGCATAGGCATAACGACGTTTGCACTGTTACTAACTTGTACTTATGCTTATGTCAGGGCTTGAAATAATTTCCTGGCTGGCGCCGGTTAGGTTGTCCGGACCCGATTCTGTCCAGACAAATGCACATTACGTCAACTGTACACCAGCCTTTAAACACAGGCATCAATATTTTAGTGTTAAGTACCAGAGTATTCAGAGACATCAATAATTTGGTGTTAGGTACCAGAGCATCCAGGGAAACAGGTTTGCAAATCTTATCATGTGTCTACAGTTCATGTCATAAACAAATGCACCAACTTATCTACAAATAAAGGGGTCGATATGAACAGAATTTTAAAATTGACATCCCAAGTCTTAAGAGAAGTTATATTCAGTGAATTCATCATAAAGTTTGGAGCATCATTGCAAAATGTGCAAGAGATCATGACATGGCTTTCATTGTCATAATTCACGGTGCAAATTCTTAGGAGTCTTGGGTATGGTGTATCTCCCTGTTTCAATGTGAAGTTGCTGATTCCCAAGGGAAAATTTATTTACAGTGTATAGCAGACCTGTGAAAGCTTTTTTGT
>NW_027179790.1:47500-55000 GCF_036669935.1 Montipora foliosa
CAAACTCACCTCCTCCTTTTCCAGCCTCGAAAGTGACTCTTCTTTACGTTTGACTTCAAAAGAAAGCTTCTAAACACACTGTCCATCATCTAGAATTGACTAACGCAAGCAATAGGCCTTTAAGTACCAAGAACTCAAAATCATTCTATTCAAGTGCTGAACAATAAGCTTAAGTCCTACATGTAATCTTTTCATTAACTTCACAATCGAAGCGACATGCATGCTTATAATTAGCTGCTTTCACTAAGCTTATCTTACATTTCACGTAGCTTTTGTAGGATTAATACAGATTTCGACAGAAAAAGAGTTTGCATATTGTATAACGTACCTGTTGAAGACTTATTTTCCACTCAAAGCTGAAAGGAACCTGGAATTTACCGAGAGATCGACTGACCCAAACCTTGCAAACGAAAACGAGGAATACGTTGGTGATAAAAGTCGCATTGTCTGCGTAAACCTTGATCACGTGGTCTGTCACATGACTGTCAAAGAACAATGATCTTTTGACCTTTGTCGCAACAAAGCGGGATGTCGCAACAACGTGGGAAACAGTAATAAACTTGTGGGAAACAGAAATCAGCGAGGGCATCAGTGTTGGGCACCCAACGAGAATATAGTTTAAAACCACTTAGATGTAGCATTGTTAAACGTAGTCTAGTATTTAAACGGTAGATATAGGCATATTTTTGTTCCCTAAAATTTTTTCATCTGTTCGGATTTCCTAGCTGAAAGTCTAGTGATCCGAAAATTATAGGGATCAAAACTTACCTTTTCAAAAATTCAGCCAGAGAAAAGACTCCCGGTGAGCTTTTTAGGGTAAAAATCCTTTAAAAATGGGCAATTACACCATCTTTTAGATGTTCGAAAATCCTAGGTCAGGCAGGCAAGCAAGAAATTTTACAACAAATGTTCCGAGAATTCTAGATCTCAAAACGTCTTCCGAACAGATATTTTCCGAAAATTGACGTCAGGTTCCCCTGATCAGTGATGGCGTATCGCTGTAATCTTTGTGTTTCTCTAGAAGTAAGTTACAGCTGTAACTCTCCTTGCAAAGCTAATAAGTAACCTTTGGAGAATGCGTTCTGTTTAGAGGGTAAAGAGGAACTGATACTAATTCCACTAAATCTCCACTGGTAGATTCAAAGTAACTCTACGAAGTATAGACACGAGATAATTGAAACATGCAGAGTCAATTATTATAACTCTCTAAAATTTACTGTGTAGCATCTGAAAGCTTATTTCCAGATCTAGTTTTGTTAAGCATTTGAGTGTTGTTACTTTGTTATCATAGGAAACAGAACTGTAAAAAATGAAAGTCTGAATTTCCGAGGTATCTGAAAAGCTATACTACAAGTAACTGAAGAGAGAACAGAAGCATACACAGTCCGAAAAACTGGTTTTTGCCCTGAGGGGGACTCGAACCCACGTCTCACACACTGGCAACGCAGCAGATTAATGAGGTGACTTAGCGACGTGGGGATCCCTAGGGCCGAACGTTTTATTCACCTGAGTTCCTCAGGGCAAAAAACGCTTAGGGCAAAAACCAATTTTTCGGATGAGTGTGTCAAAAGATAAGAATGTACTGTGTGTGATGCTCTTCTCTCATCAGTTACGTATTGTATAGCCCTTCAGTTGCCTCGAAATTTCTGACTTTCATTTGTTTTAAGCCCCGTCTGGGGTTATAGAGGCAAGGATACACACTCAGGTGAAGAAAACGTTGGGCCCTAGGGATCCCTACGCCGCTAAGTCACTTCATTAATCTGCTTCGTTGCCAGCGTGGTAGCATTGATGGTGTGGTGGCTTAGCATGCCCGAGTAGTAAACTGGGAGACGTGGGTTGAGTCCCGGTAAGGGCAAAAACCAATTTTTCGGATGAGTGTCTCGGAAGGTAAGAACGCATTGTGTGTGCTTCTCTTCTCTCTTCAGTAACGTACAACTGTAACAATAAGGCGCATTTCGAAGTCTACAATTATTTTCTACAAGATTATAACCACTTGTAAAATGGTAACCGTGTGACATACATGGGTCATGCGAATTAGAATAAAGGCTTCTTGTGGTTGTTCTGTTCTATGGTAAAAATTTATTGATTGAATTTCCGCAAATATAACAAACCGCACTACGCAAACCATTTATATTCTGGTGGGTCTTCCTCACCTCACGCCCAATTTCACTTTAAAAGAAAAACTTTCTTTTGCTTCAAGAGCCTCTTTCACACCAAAACCACTCCCCTAAATTTTACCTTAAAAAGCCACTTGACCACTAGTCTTAAATGCAAAAACGATTTTTCCGACAATTGAAATTTAAATTAAATCCTGTAAAGGCTAAGCTATTTTTCTAGTTTTTGTCAAACTTATGATTTCTTTACAGCTTTTCGCGTTTGTGTGGATTTGTGTGACTGCCACAGCAGTACAAATACGTTTGAAGTTCAGAACATCTTCCGCTGCACTGGAAAAAAATCAACTCATATACTGAACAGCATTCCAACAACCACGACACAGCTGTGAGTTGTTAACTGATGGTGCTTTTAAAACACTTCTATTTGGTGCTTCTACTCAAAAATAAATCGTAACAGTAGCGAACTTCACTGCCTGATAATAACTAAGGCCGATGTCGAAATTCGTTGTAAGCAAGCCTCGAAGGATTTTGAAAATTTGATTATTTTTCGCTGTTTCTAAACAATGGATGCTCGCTGGACCTTGAAACTTCGTCAAGGAGAAGTAAATTTATCCGTCTGGCCATTGCCGGAGTTTTAAGGTAACTGATGCCGGAGAAGTGCGATTTTATCGGCGAGATGTGAGATAAGCTATAAATTACTTTCCAGCCTTTCCTTTATTTAGGTACGAGTGACAACCAGGGAATTTGAGAAGTCGCTTAAATCGCATTCAATCGGGCAAATAACCACACAAAAACCGAGAAAGTCACCCCGACAATTAAGTACAGCTTTTTTATTGAGAATTTTTGAGGGTAAATATCTTTTCAGTTTGTTATCGAGATTCCCTTACAAATCCTTATAATTTTTTACCCTCCTAGTCTGGGCCACCTGTGATCACGCCTTCTCGGAGAATAGCCCATTTCCAAATTGCTGCATGCCTCAGTTTCAAAGCGAGTCCTGGTGCACAACCATTCAAATGGAAAGGAGTTGCGTATTCTTATGCAAATCAAACTCATTTCCCTTACAATAGTTGAGCGCCAAGACTCACTTCGAAACCGAGAAATGGCCCATTATGTCAGCATCGGGCTTACACTGTGAGCCGCCAGCCAATGATATGAAAAAATTGCAAGAGGGACGAAAAATGAAACCGTGGAGAGCGATTACAGGGAGGCACTAGTGGCCAACATGAAAGCAATCGGTTAGAACTTTCCCTGCGCAATTTCTTTTGCTACTGGTTCCTGGTAAAGATTTGTCTTTATCCAAGGACTTTTCTCTTTTCTTGAGAGTTTCATCACGACGAAGCGACTTTGCTTTTTATCAAAAGCATTTCGCGAGTGTAAACTTAAATGCTAATTATTTGGAATAGGAACCGTTTTGCCGCGAAAAGCTCACTGAAGAGTTCACGATTTACAAAGATTGTAATGCCTTTATAAGTTATTAACTTTAAAAAAAAAAAATTGTGGTCTAACTTAAATTTAGTCGAGAAAAAAAAAATTCGGTAAAAGTAGCCCACGAACGTTAGGAGTAACCCTAACAGGATTTGCAAATTTGCCGAAGATCGTAATCACCACTACAAGTAAAACCGCCTCGCTAATTGTCGTCATGGCACCAAGCAAATGTCTTGGCATGAATGGAAAGATCCGAGCGTTTCTTCTCCCTGTCCGGGGCGAGTGGGATCTGGTCGGGGGAGGGGGGCTGGGTGTTTAGCGGTCTGCTGAACAATTTGTCTCGTCAAGCTGTGCCGCGACCTTCATTTATCCACCGTCAACAAGCTTTTCACGGACGCTTCAGGTAAGAATTCAATGACACGTCAGAATTTGCGAACAGTGAATTAAAATTTCACTTCTTTCAACAAGAATTCGTTTACCCTCGACGAATGAAAATACAAATCAGGGCAGAGCTGCTGTGGGAAGAGTTGGAATCGTGGGGTAGACAATAGGGTGGGTTTTTATGACACAGGCGCATAAGGGTACCACTAAATCTCCCAAGAAATCGTGGTAAGTTTACTAATATCATTATCAATTTATTTATATTTTTCACTCTACATTATTGAGATCGTTTTTTAGATTTCCTATGAATTTTACAGGGGGTCGGTGAGGTGTCAGTTGGTATCAGTATACAGGGGGGGTCACCTGTTTTTGGAAGCTTACAAAGCTGGCTATCAACAACGTCTAAAAAAAGAACTAAGGGGAGGCAGACTGGGAAAGCAAACGGTAAAGTGTCGTTCATCTTGCAATGCAGTGTTAAAATGCCTCTGAATAAAACTGAGTGATCACCACAGAACGCCGCCTGTTTTATGGTATTTCAACTCACTAGAGATATTGTAAAACCATTTTTTTGATAAAATAATAAACTAGTAGAAACGGACTCAAATATTACATATTTTAAACAAGAACCGATACAAGGTAGATTTGCGTGATTTACTAATGTCTTTTATAATATGGGCAAACTGGTCCTTAATGAAAAGGAGAATTCTGATTGGTTCTCTGAGAGGTACGAATTTTGCAATACGGAGCGCCAAGATGGAACATGGACCGGTCACGAAGCAGTGCATGTAGGTTGCCAGACTGTTCCCAGTACGGAACTCCACAGTACTTTAATAACAGCTATATATATTCGATACCCAAACCAGCTTTCTTCATGTGCAAATAGCATTTACTTTCCGGTTGCTTACTAGTGTAAAATTGTAAATAAAAAGCTCAGAAGAAAAAGGCCGTAAGTGACTTTTTCTGCCGATTTTAAGTTTTCATCAAATTTGTCTATTACTGAAGGCCTGAATTGCTAAATTTCAAAAAATATCAGACATTAAATATAATTGAGCAGTTCAGCCCTTCAATAACATAACAAATACTTTCGCAAAAATTCAGCTCAGACTGACAAATCCCAAGAACGAGTCAGTGGGCCAGTAGGGTGACGTCTAGCAAGCAACATCCATGGGGAAGGGTGTGGGAGAACTTTCCAGGCAAACCACCACCACCCTAGGTATGTAGCCACCTCATTGTGGAAACTACAGGATTGAGCAGCGCAATGGAGGACAACTGCTCCCCCCCCCCCTCCCCCAGCTGCTGGGTTTACATATCCCAGGGAGTTCCCACCAAATCCCTACCCCAGGTGGAGGCACTTCCTCGACGATCACCCTATTCACCACTAACTTATCCTTCCAGGGACTCATCAGTTCTTGGCAAGAACAGGTGAGTCAAAGGGTGTGTAGCTCTCAATCTCACAGAGATACAGCCGGTTGATCTTTGCGTAAAGCGTGGTATGACCGATATTTCATCGGCTTCACAGGAAGCAGGGATTTAAGGACACGGATCGAACGCGGTTGTGCATCGCCAAGGTGCTCTGATCGAAACGTTATCGCGTGCCAAATCGCAGAGATACGGCCTCTTTCATCTGACCTTCTCAAGAACGCCATGCCAGCCTGCCTACTTGCACCTTTTATTTCACTGTTACATTGTGGGTAATCCTTTCCCGCCCTTCGAAAATGGATCCCCAGGAAATAAACAAGATTTGGTTATAGTATGGTGAAGTCTCCATTGAAGCCACGGAATTCAATCCAAAAGTAGCACAACACAAGGAAAATGGGCCCCGAGTCCCGCTGCTTTGCTTTCTTTCCAAAGCTTTCAACAATTTACGCCACCAACCGCTTGGAAACTTCACTATAACCTGACTCCGTCTGGCTCAAGAGGACGGCAATTCAGGCATTGCCGACCTTTTACACACCTTAGTTCTTTAAGAGGTGAACTTGACTTGAGGGCTTCAAGACTTAATGATGTCTGTCCACCACCAGACGGTGAAATAGCTCGATAACAGCCCAACAAATGCCGTCTTCGTCAACAACCATCCATCGATCGTGACAATTAGAAATCGAGTATGCCTGGGCCGGCAACTTCACCTTGCCCCAATCGGGCAGAAAATGTCATCTAGGCCCTTTTTCAAATGCTCTGTAGGTATTTTATTCGCTCTGTCCTTTCCTATTTAATTATAAGCATAAGTAATTACTCTAATTATCATTCTTTAAGAGTTTTGAGGAATACAAATATATCCCGACCATGACCGAATCCATCCTATCTTTGAGATGTCCAATTCCAGAAAAGTTATACTTTGAATTTACTTCAGATGGAACATCATCTAAAGAGAGTGGCCTACCGCGAACCTTTGTCGCTGAAGAAGACATAGGAGCTAAATTTTCCAGAGGCTGTTTCCTATCTGGGGAAACCCCGGTTCCAAAATTTGTTGACTAACTTTTTTTTTTTCTAGGGATGTTGCGGGAACACCATGGTTTGGAGAAGCAATTAAGCTTAAAAAAAACCGAACGGTTCAATATCGTGCAACATTTGTTGCTTAAAAAATGTTGCACGATGTTTTATTTAGCCTGTTAAGTAAGAGTGATCTGTTTGATTTAAGAAGGAACGTTGTTGTCAACATAACAACACTGTACACACTGGAAACGATATTAGGTGGGGGCACGATATTGGTTAGGTTGGTTAAGTGTGCCCCTCTCCTCTCCCCTGACTATCATATTGTAACAAAGTCCATAGTATGCTGTCTTAAAAAATAGTAGAATGGAGAAAAAAACAAGATGAAATAAAAACAAACAAATCATACAACGTAAACAGCTCCCCGAAAGAATTTGTGGTTAATAATAAAACACGAAACCCAGACAGATTAAAGAAAATAAAATGAAATCGGGAAACATTGGCATAGAGGATGACATGTTGATCATTTCTGAGTTCATTTCTTTTTCACAGCAAGCTAAAGCGCGAATGTTGATATGGTTATTAGCTGAGTTGTAAAACAAACGTTCATTGAAAGTTAAGTCGTATCCGGATGGGGAACCACAAAAGAGATACGATATGATATTGCCTTTCAACGACGTCGTATACTTCGCAATGCCTTCTTTTTTAAATCGGAATACTCATATTCAAAATTAAAGAAACCTTACCATTTATCACTTTAGGACATAATTATAGAGTAATGGTAATACAGCATCCATTTCCTGTTATGTTCTTCCTCCCTTCATCCGGAAAAGAGACGAGGTGATTGTTGATATTCGGCTAACCGAGTTAAAAATTGGTAATAACGACTCCGAAGCTAAAAGAGCTGCAAGTTGATCGGCATGCATTTATGCATGTGTTCACCAAACATAGCATTGCTTTTAATTAGCCTTTCAAAACAATTAAAAGCAAGTTTTCGCCATAGGGTTTTCAAACGCCCCTCCAGTTTGAGAACTTTAACTAGATCACAAAAGTCTCTTTGATACCGAATGGTAATCTTGTCCATTTTTGTTTGATATTTAGGCCCCTATTATTATAAAAACTCTCTGTCTGAATTTTTTCTCTTTAATAT
>NW_027179790.1:60000-70000 GCF_036669935.1 Montipora foliosa
TGGGTTCGCGTAAAGATTTTATATTCTTAAACAGTACGGCTCCCAATTTTTAGAGCTCTCTCAATATCATTCCGAATATTACGCGGGAACACTTCGCACTTCAAATTTTGTTCATGATACGTTCAGTGAAATCTTCTTGATGAATGCTAGAGGAAACTTTTATTTCTATAAACTGCGTTTGGTTCTGAAAAACCTCCATTTTTCTGTGAGCAGCGTCTACCTCAGTTTGAGTATTCTCTATTTCATATTATTATTATTATTATTATTATTATTATTATTATCATCGTCATCATCATCATCATTATCGTTATCATTATCATTGTTAGAATCATCGTCATTATTATTATGATGATTATGATTATGATTATGATTATGATTATGATTATGATTATTATGTAAATTACTGCTGTTTAGTTTGCAGGGCGAAGTCCAAACGACGGTCCTTGGGCACACCAGGGCTATTAGATCTTGCTTTGTAGACGGAACCTCCCTCATTATGTGAGCTGTTCCTAATTAATATGGTTGTTTTCTGAAACTCACTGAGGCGGATTGGCCAAGGGTTTTTTTTTTTTTTTCTGTTTTTCCAATCCCTTCTTAATGAGCCCCAAAGCAAACACACATTACAGTGTATAACACTGGTACTATTTCTGTTTTCATGTCCCACATTCTGGTTGTTTCAATTGCGAGGTTTTTATCAGTGGTCTTCTAGCTCAGGTGTACACCAAGTGCCGCTTAGCATGCGCTGCTCATGGGTGTGAGAACATCGCCAGGCGCAGTCCAGCATGCGGGGCTTGGCCTTGGCACAGTGGAACGTAAGTTTACCGGCACTCGTCAGATCAATGGCAACACGGGATGGTGTTTGAAACGTGGTTGGATGATGTCCACTTTGGCGAAGCCGGAGTACGGGGACAGGTGCGTGCCTTCCATGCGGGTCTTGATCTCGGGGTGCCCGATTGGGTGGCGACAGTACTAGTTGACCGATGGGTACAGAAAGGTACGTCCACGCACCGGATCTCTTCACCCTTTTTCTTGTCAGCAGTGGCATAGGGCACGACTGTATTGGTGCAGCCTCCAAAAAAGGCCTCTCTATGGTTAAACAGTATGACGACAGGATAGTCTGTCAGACATGCTTGGATGTCTTTTCGCTGTTGTTTGAGGCAATCCCAGTGACAGTCCCACATGAAAACGAGGTTGTACCCGGCCGCACAGGTGGCCAACTCTTTGGCAAAAGTGGCTTCATAGAATTGGCCAAGGGAACTGGTAGGGATGTGTTTTGCTCTGGTTACAGGTTTTACACACACGGTCGAATCCATTTATATCCAAGGCACATGGAGGGGTCTGGATTCGCTGTTCGCCGTGGTTGCCTGCATGTGCAAACGTGATCAGCCACTGGAAGTCCACGGATTTGTAATCGGGGTAGGCCAACTGCATGAGGTCAAGGGCTTGGCGCTCTTCCTTGGTGATGCCTTTGTCGGTGGCATGACGAGCAAGACCTCGTTGCTCTGGTTGGTGCGAGTACATTCAATCCTAATAGGGGATCAACCACAATGGTTCAGGGCTGCAACCATTTCTCTTACAAATAGCATATGCACTATGAAGCGATGGTGATGCATTTTTAAGAAGGGATTGAAACCCGTTTCTGCATCGAATTCTTTCTGGAATCGTCGGCACCCCTCTTTCAGCAACCGCACGTCTGATTGACAATAGACCACGAACTCCTCCCGAAAAATGAACGCGTAGTTTTCAGCCTTAAGAGCATCATGCCAAGTCGTGAATTCTATGTAGTTGACTTCAGACATGCCTTCTGGATCGTAACTGTCCTTAGCTGGCTCTTTCTGCTACATCAAAAAGTTTGTTGGCTCTCGAAGCACACCCTACCGCGTGAAGACATCTGATTGCTACCGGGTCCCCTCTGAAAAAACAGCAGCCAATATATTCCTTTTTTTATTTTTATTTTTTTTTATTATTATTCCCCGGAGAAACGAGGGGAAAAAAAGTTATACAGCGACAAAATAAAACAAACCAGTGAACAGAAATAGAGAGTACAGTAAATTACAGGTACATGGCAGCTAAATATAACATGTCTGAAAAGTGCATTGATATCTTATATTACGGTAAGGCGGAACTGTTACAAGTATATTTACTTAAACGTATATATATTTGTTTGATTGTCGCTCAATGTAGAGGGGAAAAGGGATACTGCGAGACTAACTTTTCTATCTTTCTTTACTTTAAAAGTTCAGTGAAAGGATCCCATTTCTTATTCTCCTTGGTGTAGGTGTACGATTCGATCCTATATTGAAAAGACAGTAGGGGAAGAAAACCTTTAATGTTTGGAGGGGTTTCCCTTATTTTACAGCACCAAATGAAGAACTTGGCAATTAGGAAACAGAAATTGATTAAAACATTATGACGTGAAGAGCTTTCTGGTTTCAATCCTAATAAGACAGTCATACTCTTTTGGTAAATATCTGGTATGATGGCTTTCTCTTTCAACCACCGTAATAAATCATCCCAAAAACAAGAGGACTTTTTACAATTCCAGAAGATATGACAAAGTTCTTCAGGGAAATCTCCGCAAAAGGTACAGTTAGAATTATTTTTAAGGCCAATTTTTGTCAAAGAACAATTCGTCGGTAATATTCTATGTAAGAACCTATAATGAAAGTTAGACAATTTAGTGCTCTTGGTGCAGCGAAAAGCTAGTTTATAGGCGTTTCTCCAGTCAAGTTTATGGCAATTTTCAGATTCACAGTTTGCGTCCCATTTTATTTGGCTTTTTTCAGGGTTATTAGCTTCTCATAGATATGAGCTTTTTATAAACCAGTTTGTTGGCCTTTCGTCTTTTAATAAAAGAACTATAGAAATCCTCGTGTCTTGTTTCACTTGCTTCTTTTGTCACAGGGGTTCTAATAGACCGATCTGGTTAATGGTTAATGGTTGTATTTGTATGTTGTAGATATTCGATACCTCGGTTAAAGAGAAAAACTTGTTATAGTCCCTCATTATGTGTTTAACCTAAGAAATGCCTTTCAAAAATAGCTTTTTGTAAAAAATAGGTTTGTTCCCTACTTTAATTAATGAGTTGTGCCATAGAGGTTGTTCCAAAAACTGATTCTGCGATTTGACCGACCCTTCGCAATTAACTGCTGCCCAAATACTCAAAATTTCTCGGATTAGGGTGTTGTTTACATCAGTTATCTCCATAGTATCCTTTTTATTGAGGTTACCACTGAAAAGAAGCTTTCCACCATATTTCTCGAGTTCTTCCCCAAAGAAGAGTTTCCATTTTCCCATATTTTCCGCATCAAGATACTTTTTTACCCAAGCTAATTTAAGGGATTTATTGTACGAGAAGATGTCGATCATTTTGAGCCCCCCTTTATCATAACTGTTAATGAAAACACTACGTTTAATCTTATCTCCTTTGTTATTCCATAAAAAAATCATAAAATATTTGATTTATCTCTTTGAGAAATCTTTCGTCAGTTTCCAGTGGCGCTAATATATAGGGTGAATGTGAAGCAGCTAAACTCTTCAGAACAACAATTTTTTCCTATCAGTGTTAATCGTCTAAGTTTCCAGCTATTTAAAACAATTCGAATTTTTTCCAATTTCTCATCATAATTGGTTCTCAAGGTGATGTTGAGATCTGTAGAGAGCCAGACACCCAAAAATTTAACTTTACTTTCGTTCCATTGGATATTTTTTTCTGGGAGGAGATTTTCTTCTTTACCTACACAAGAACCGATCCACAATGCTTCAGTTTTTTTATAGTTAATTTTAAGGCCGGAAGAGAGACTAAAACTGTCAAGTAGGTGAAAGGTAGCTGTCAAGGATTCTTTCGTTCCATCAAGAATAAAGGTAGTATCATCAGCGTATTGGCTTAGTTTTATCTCTTGATTATTCACACAAATTCCTTTGATTATATTATTTTTTCTGACTGCCTTTGCTAATACTTCGGCCGATAAAATAAAAAGATAGGGAGAAAGAGGACAGCCTTGCCTCACCCCTCTTTGAAGTTTAAAGGTATTGCTTGCCCAACCGTTGTTCAAAACGCAGCTCTCTATATCTGTGTAGAAAAGCTTGATCCAATGAATAAAAGATGGGCCAAAACCAAAATTTTCTAAAGTTCTGATAATAAAGGTCCAATCCAAGGAATCAAAGGCTTTTTCAAAATCAACAAATAGTAAGAGGCCTGGGATGTTTTTTGAGGAAGCATATTTAATGATGCTGTTAATTAAAAGTATGTTTTCCCCTATAAAGCGACCTTTAATAAAACCTGTTTGGTCGTTGTCAATTAGCTTAGGGATCAAATTCTTTAGCCTATTTGCAATGGCTTTCGTAGCTATCTTATAATCACAGTTTAAAAGAGTTAACGGCCTCCAATTTTTTATCAAACATGGATCTGCATCTCTCTTAGGAATTAGCTTAATGATTCCACGTTTTTGCGTAATGGAGAGATTACCTGTCTCATATGCATGATTTAGTGCCTTTAACAAAGGTCCGGCTATTTCGTTCCAAAAAGTGCTATAGAACTCTGCCGGGAGGCCGTCACTACCAGGGGATTTGTCTGAATGCATGTCTTTAAGCGCTTCAAAACATTCTTGTTTAGTCAGCAGCCCTTCACAGTGACAAACTTCGCTTTAGTCTAACCTAGAAGTATTTACATTTTCAAAGTAGTCATTTTCTGTCATTGGAAGGAGCGGAGACCGATACAAATCCCGATAAAAGACCTTAGCAGTAGAAAGGATGTCTTTATCGGAAGTGATGTAAGTGTTGTCCCTCGTCTTAAGCTGACTTATAGTACTAAGTTTAAAGTGACGTTTTTCAAGATTTAAGAAGTATTGTGTGTTCTTTTCTCCTTCATTGTACCATTTAGCTTTACATCTTAGGATAGCTCCTTTGGTGCGCATTTTAACGATTTCCTCTAATTCTAGTTTTGAAGCTTCAAGATTTTCAAGTATGGACTCTTTACGTTGTTGTTCTAAGTTCAAGGAATCCAGCTCTCTTTCCAATCGGGATATTGTATTCTCAAGGATAGCTTGTTTATTGCAAGTTTTACGTTTTTTTTTCCGCAGCAAACTTAAGAGATTTTTCGCGTACTTTTAATTTAATCATATCCCATAGTAGGGTCGGACTTACTGAGATGTCATCCTTGTATTCCTCTTGAGTTTCACGAATAGTTTCCTTCATTAGATTTACGTAAATCTCTTCGTTTAAAACAGATGTATTCAATTTCCAAAAGCCAGGACCTCTTTTGTTAGTATGGGAGGATATATTTAGAGATATCATGGAATGATCGGTCTGGAAGCCAGATGTTATATCAGTACGAGTGACGTTACCCAAGATGCTTTGAGATACCAAGAAGAAATCAAGTCTACAGTGTACTTCAGGGTGCTTTTGGCGCCATGTGAATCTACTAATATCCGGGTTTAGAATCCGCCAGGCATCAACAAGATCCATATTTTCACAGAAATCGTTTACGACCTTTTTAGCGTTTAGATGACTTCTTGCTAACCCTCCACTTTTGTCTTTTTCTATATCCAAAACCAAGTTGAAATCACCTCCAATAATTATTTCTTCGCATTGAAAATCCAAAAGGTGTGTAAACAAAGTGTTAGAAAAATTGGGGTTATCATCATTTGGCGCGTATAAATTCACAAGAGTGATGTTTTTCCCGTTTGCCATCATATCGCATAAAATATACCGGCCTTCATTATCCATAAAAGTCTTCAAAACTTTTAGTTCAAAGTTATTGTTGAAAAGAATACATACTCCAGATTTTCTACTCGAAAAACTACAGAAAAGACTATGGTATCCCCACTCTGTCGACCATAAATCAGATGTTTCAGCAGAACAATGAACTTCTTGTAACATGTAAATCGACATTTTTTTTGCACGAAGCCAGTTGAAAATTTCTCTTCTTTTGCTGCTATTCCTTAAGCCCCGCACATTGAGGGAAATTATTTTAATTTCATTGGCACTGAAAAAAAAGGATAAGGTAATAACATTTGATGTTCCGCTTGTCTACTAGGTGTTAATAGCAGTTGGAGAGAATTAGCATAGATACCAAAATAACTTCCAGAGAGCCGCTTCGCTTTACGTGCAGAATTTAGTTGCCATGTTGAGAAAGCTAGATTAGCCTTACAACAAAAGGGACAAAATAAGCTGATCGAGATAAAAAAAAACTAAAGTACACACAAGAAAAAATATAAAAACAAAGGTAATTAAAAAGACCATAATCGACCTGGAAAAACGAGTGGCAAAACTGATCTCAGCAGGCGGAGGAAGAGAAATGACTAATGGAACGAAATTATAGGTCTCTCCCATAGAAGCTCTAAGGGCCCCGCTAAGAAGAAAGTTAAACGGTAATGAGGAAGTTATGTAAAACTCACCTTAGTAACAGGAGAAGCGGAAAAAAAACTAGTGAAAAGCAGGTTATTCATCAGTTATTTAAACATATCTAAATCGGCCTCTTCGTAAATCTTGATGGCCTTAGTACCTTCAGATAAACGTAGAAACATTTTTCCGTCCATGGTCCAGACTCGATGGGAGGATTTATCCTTCTTTAAACTGAGAGTCTTTGCTAGGAGTTCTTTCCTTCTCGATGTGAGGTTCTCGTTAATGTACAAGGTATGCGAGGCCTCACCAGGAAAGAGGCTGCTGAGGTCAACCTCACGTAGCTTGAAGCGAGCTTGATAAAATTCTTGTTTCTTGGTGTACGATGAGAAACGTACAATGATTGGCTTTACAGTCGGAGGCTCTCTGTAAAGACGATGGACAATGTCGATATCTTGGCTGCGTATATTGACATTTAATTTACCCGCAATAGAACTGATGATATCTTTTAAATTTTCATCCTGTTGTTCAGGGAAACCATGAATCTCAACATTATATTTTCTAGCGTACTGCTCCAAAGAGTCTTGACTCACTTCAAGGTCGTGAAAACTTTTGTCCAGTTTACTGATGGCGCTTTGTGCTGCGCTAAGTCCTCCTCGTACTTCTTTACTGAAGCAGCGATTTGATCGACTGCTGTCTTTAGAGCGGACATATTCGAATCGTTGAAATGTACTGCAGCCTTCAGTTCTTCCACATCTTTACGTAGGGCCAGATTTTCGGTAAGTATCTTTCTCAGATCTGACTTGATGTCCAGTAACATTTTCCACATATCATCGTGAGTTTTATTTCATTGCTCTACCGACATTTCTTCGTTGGGTCGTTTCGCAGCAGGAGAAGAGTTATCGCTTGACGCGCTACTCAGTTCACTTCGTTGCCGACGGCGATTTCCACGTGTCATTTTACGCTTTAAAAATATATTCCAATATATTCCTGTCAGTCTCCACCGGTCATACCCAGCACAATCTCGACTCCTGCTACTCAGGAAATTCCTGATGACAGCCTTCCCGCTATCTGACATGAGCCATGCGAAGGGACCCACCCCAACCCAGTGATAGACTCCACCGCTAGCAACAGTGAGCCCCAATACAAGTCAACCACACCACAGATCCATATGCGTACAACGCCGTCCAGCACATAAAAATGACTTTGTTATGGACTCTAACTAAAAAGAATGCAAGAGAGTGAACTTTGTTAGTTTTAGATATCAGTTCTACATCTGTTTGCGTTAGTCCGTTGCTTGCACCTCGACGTTTCTTATCTACCTATACAGCTCGTAACACATTTCTGTGATCTCAGGGAGGAAAAAAAGGAAGTCAGGCCAGTACTGGACAGTGATATGTTAGGTTCACGCTTACTCAGGATTCGGCTCTTGCTGTTTTTCCTCGTCTGTCTGCACTCCCTCGGTTGTCTGCTATCGCTCTGATTGATTAAAGCAACAGTTTTGTTACGAATCGTGTCTCCAATATATCCTTGCTCCTTTTACTGGCGGACAATTGATTTTTGTGTGCCACGACAACGAAAAGAATGTGATTCGTCAGAATGCCATTTTGACTGCAATTTGTAATTGACAGGTGTTGGTTAGGACAACACCTTAACAAATTAACAAACAAATTAATAGATATTGTGAACAGATTCACCCGGTCATTGCGGTATTGCCTGATATTTCTCTTTTGATAATAAGCATCACAGGCCAGACTTAAGCAGCAGGTTCGCACCCGTTTCAGCCAAAAAAAATAATATATAAATAGGTTATTGGCCGGCCTTGGTCGGTCCGTATAGGGAAAACTATATACTCAGTCTCGCGTACTGCCCTCGGCATGCGGCCTTGGTCCGTACTCGAGACCTTGGCACAATTTTTCCCCATACGGACCTCCAGGCTGGTGAAAAACATACATTTCCTTGTCTTTCATTCCTCCAATATCATCTTGCTGATTAGTAGCTGATCTTTACAGCCCTACACTATAGCTTCCCCTTTTGCATCCTTTTTGTTTTGTTGGTAAAAACAGGAGTTCGTTTAAGAATGTGTTGGATTGAGGATCTTGTACATCGTTGAGAGACAAGTTATAGGCCTGTAGTTCTCTGTGTTTCTTGCTTCTTTTGCTTTTGGAAGTAAATATGTAAGGCCTTCTGTAAGCCATTGAGGTGTTCCTTCTGGATTTTCCATGGTGCTTGTGTAGGCTTTTGGCATATCATCGTGGATGCTTACAAAGCCAGAAAGTGGGGACTTTGTCTTTTCCCTGTGATTTCCAGTTGCTAGTTCTTTTTTTTTTTTGTTTTTTTAATGCCATGGATGACCTCTTCACCATCTAATGCTCTCCATGGTTGGTTTTCTAGTTGCTTGTGTAGCTCCTCTTGTTTTCTTATCCATCTTGCGGCTTCATTATGGGATTTCACATTTTCCCAGATTTCAATCAAAACTGTTCAACTTCATCAGATGTTGGTGGTTCATTCACATCAATCTTCTTCTTCCCTAATTCTAGGTAGAACTTGTTTGAAGATATTATTTTGGCGCTAGTGTTGGTTGGTCTTTTCAAATCTTCTTACTCTTTGAAAGGGCGGATTTAGGGGTGGGCTCAGTGGGCCCAGGCTCCCCTTCTTTTGCCCCTGTATTTAAAGAGCTTTTGTAACCAAGCCACTTTTATGTGGCACAGTGTACATCAGGCTTTTTTACTTTAGATAATGATTAGTTCAGTTTCAAGGCTTTTCGTATTTCAAATACATTTTGCCTTGATAGATATACGTCAATAACGTGAATTTCTCGGATAGAGGGCGTGTGGGGGCCCCCCTCTTTCTGTAATTTCTGGATCCACCCCTGCTTTGTGCTTTCGCTTTAAATTGCTTTTTTAGTATTTCTTTAGCGGGTGGTATATCTACATCTTTTAAAATGTTGTAACGTTTTTTAAAAATTTGTTCTTTTTTTCCTGATGTTTGATCCTCTTTCCTTTATTTTAAGATAGATAGATAAATAGATCGTTTCCCCTGTTTCTTGGTTCCTCTCCAGTTATATCTTGACAGAGAATGGTAACAAGAATATCAATAACTATGAAACCGAAAGTACTGGACTATTAAACTGAAAAGAACTGGGTAAGGCTCTCAATATCCGGTCAGTATCCGGAATTTCCGCGAAATCCGCCAAAACAAAAAGAATGATGCTAAATGCGCATCGTCAACTTTCATAGGTTAAACATCGGATTTCACGGATTTGGCGGATTTTGACAATCGGCCAAGATGCTTTGTGCCCGCATCATGACCAAAATTGACCCCGGTGAGCCGAAAACACTGAAGAGCCCATCAGGAACAAGCTTGTCATATTAAAACAAGCATGTAGGGTAGGGGAGGGTAATGAAGGATAAGGTAGGGAGGATCTGTTGGAAATAAATTAATAAAATGAAAACGAGATATCGAGAGCGTGTGTGTCTGTTTGAATATATTTTGGCCATACTCACCCTACACGCCAGTACGCCATACATGTTGCATGACAATAACGAGTGCTGTCCATGCACACTGTAAACTCACTGCTGAGAAGGTAGTAAATCAAGGGTGATATTGGTTCCCTCAATGCATCATCCAAGATGCCTTGCGCGCCACCTTGTAGTCG
>NW_027179790.1:75000-77500 GCF_036669935.1 Montipora foliosa
ACAAGTTTTATCTCAAGAAAAATTGACGCGTATCCTACACAATAGCTATTGTATTGCCCTTGTTTTAGCTCAGCCAGTCTTACATCACACCCCCATATTTTGTAACAGCTCCGCCCTTCTCACCCATTGTAATTAGAACCTCATTGTTCTACTCATTGTAAACATGTACATATAGCTAGCTAATAAGTCTGTTCTTCATTAAATCTGCCTGATGAGTGCATACGCACGAAACTCAGCGTCGCAGGGAATCTTGTGTACTTTCATTTAGTCATTTAATTCTATTTATTATTATTATTATTATTATTATTATTATACTACCTTTTGTTTTACATTTCCCGAATTGTTTTCTTTAAAAGTAGCAAATGTGCTGCCCTCTAGTTTTTCTTTGATTTGACGTTCCCCCTAGCTTTACTAAGCTTGGCAGAAGGTTCTCATACATTGCTTTCCATACTTTCATTTTTAGATATCTTCACAATAATAGAATAACTCAACTTCCAGAAAAGATGTTCTCAGGACTTAAAAATCTACAATTGCTGTAAGTTTTTTCTCCATAAAAACTGTCGCTGAAACATTTATACAGCTATGCGCTAGTCTGCACAAATATTTGTTTGAGTTACTTAATAAGTAATTCAAAGCTGCTTAATTAAATGAAATCTCAACAGCAATTGAGAATTATCTGAAACCTACAATTAAATTGTGTTTGGACCCTTGCCTTGTAATCCATTACATCATTTTCTTCTTGGTTTTCTCACACAACGTAAGCTCGTATTTGACCTTGCGTGGGGTCCCCATTTTTGTGAGGAGGAAGCACATAATTATAAGAACAATATTAAACACGTTTTTCGCTACTGACACGAACAGTTGTTACTTTTCGAGTTTTGGAATTGACAAGATCTTCAAGGAATTTTTAATTTGTAGGTTCGAGTAATGATTTAATTATTTTCTTAAACAGTACATGTAGAAGGGATGTCACTGTTTTAATTGAGTTTTTTGAGTTTTACCGGTCATACCCAGCACAATCTCGACTCCTGCTACTCAGGAAATTCCTGATGACAGCCTTCCCGCTATCTGACATGAGCCATGCGAAGGGACTCACCCCAACCCAGTGATAGACTCCACCGCTAGCAACAGTGACCCCCAATACAAGTCAACAACACCACAGATCCACATGCGTACAACGCCGTCCAGCACGTTACAATGACTTTGTTATGGACTCTAGCTAAAAAGAATGAAAGAGAGTGAACGTTGTTAGTTTTAGATATCAGTTCTACATCTGTTTCCATTAGTCCGTTCCTTGCACCTCGACGTTTCTTATCTACCGATACAGCTCGTAACACATTTTTGTAATCTTAGGGAGGAAGAAAAGGAAGTCACGCCAAAACTGGCCAGTGACATGTTAGGTTAACGCTTACTCAGGATCCGGGCTCTTGCTGTTTTTCCTCGTCTGTCTGCACTCCCTCGGTTGTCTGCTATCGCTCTGATTGATTAAAGCAGCAGTTTTGTTACGAATCGTGTCTCCAATATATCTTTGCTCCTTTTACTGGTGGACAATTGATTTTTTTGTGCCACGACAACGAAAAGAATTTGATTCGTCAGAATGCCATTTTGACTGCAATTTGTAATTGACAGGTGTTGGTTAGGACAAAAATAGATCTTTTATAGCCTTTTAAATGTTTTTTTAAAGTAAACAGTGTAAACAAATTAATAAATATTGTGAACAGAATCACACGATCATTGTGGTATTGCCTGATATTTCTCTTTTGATAATAAGCATTACAGGCCAGACTTAAGCAACAGGTTCGCAACCAGCACACCATTTCGGCCAAAAAAAATTAAATAGGTTATTCGCAGGCCTTGGGCGGTCCGTATAGGAAAAAACTATATACTCGGTCTCGCGTACTGTCCTCGGCACGGTACTCGAGACCTTGGCACATTTTTTCCCCATACGGACCTCCAGGCTGGTGAAAAACATACATTTCCTTGTCTTTCATTCTTCCAATATCATCTTGCTGATTAGTAGCTGATCTTTACAGCCCTACACTGCAGCTTCCCCCTTTGCATCCTTTTTGTTTTGTTGGTAAAAACTGGCGTTCGTTTAAGAATGTATTGACTCTTTTTGCAATCATGGATTGAGGATCTTGTACATTCGTTGAGAGACAAGTTATAGGCCTGTAGTTCACTGGGTTTGTTGTTTATTTTGTCTTTGGAAGTAAATATTTAAGGCCTTCTGTAAGCCATTGAGGTGTTCCTTCTGGATTTTCCATGGTGCTTGTGTAGGCTTTTGGCATATCATCGTGGATGCTTACAAGGTTTTAAAGCTAGAAGGTGGTGACTTCTTTGTCTTTTCCCTGTGAATTCCAGTTGCTAGCTCTTTTCAATACCATGGATGACCTCTTCACCATCTAATGCTCTCCATGGTTGGTTTTTTAGTTGCTTGTGTAGCTCCTCTTGTTTTCTTATCCATCCTGCGGCTTCATTATGGGATTTCACATTTTCCCAG
>NW_027179790.1:87500-90000 GCF_036669935.1 Montipora foliosa
AATTATTTCCACTTTCCGTGAGTAAAATAATGGTGACCGGACAAAATACCGTATTATCTTTGCTGTACGGCTTCTTGCGTGCGGTCGGCAATAATTGCATTACGTGTTAATACAGTTTACCGTTTATGTAGCGTTGTTAAAATATTACACTTCTGCAGGGCATATCGATATCCTGATCGCTCTGTAAAAAACAATCTTTTACCAAAGAATAATTCGCAGTTGAAGGATTTTTAGCATTAAACATTAAGAAACGTCAGCATTGAGGTCAACGCTTTTAATGAAGTTCTCAAGAACGATGAGGAAAGCGTCCTTCATTTAGAATGCGAAGACGCTAACTTGTACCGTATGTTTTCGTCTCTCAAATGGGACACTTTTGACAGGCCGCGGATAAAAATTTTCACTGAACACAATACAAAGTATAAGCTCAAAGACCATTGCAATTTTGGCTCGAAATACAATGTACCAGTGGGCTTTCTATTAATTAGAAGTTAGCTAAAATTTGCTCATTTGCAAAAGCGCTTCGATAAGGGTAGTTAAAGCAGTCATTAATATGAAAAAAATTAATAGCTTTTCGAAATGAAACAACTGGTTTAGATAGACCATTTAATGCTGTTATGATTTGCTAAAAGTTCATTGGTAGACGTTTACGAGTTTAGCTGTGCGAGCGAAAAGAAAATGCACAATTTTACTTTATTTTGAACGCCTGCAAGAGGTGGCGATTTTCAAACTTTCCTCAATTTTGAAAAAAACTAAAGGGCGCTGGGATATTTTAATTGTGTTTTCGAAAATAACTCCCTAAGGGTTTATTTGGGCAAAATATGAAGAAACTGAAAATTTTGAAACTGTCTCGGGATTTTCGATATTTACAGAAAGTGGCTCTTAATTGTGGAAGAGACAACTTTTAGAAGGTTTGTGCATGCGTTTTTTAACTTGTCATTTGACAGCTGACAGTTGAGATTTGTCATCTGTCATTTCAATGGCTTTCGCATGAAACCAGTATTGAATAATAATACATTTTCAGAAAACAAAGAGAAAAATGTGATTTTCTTTATGGATACTAAACAAGTTTAAAAGTAGTTTAGCAGCTACAATAGATTACAATTGCAGGACATTTTGATTACAAAGGGCATTTTTTTTCAATTCTGTTTTCCTTCGTGCCACCTCTCTCCCATGTCTCAATGCAACCAAAAAGAGATAATTGTACTTTTTTTAACACTATCGATAAAACAAGTGTGCTTTACAATTTAAGTAAAACAGATTAATATAAAACCCGAAACAGAGTGAGTACAGGGAACAATTTTCTTAGCCTTTTAACGATTTTCTTGGCTTCTCTCCTCCCTTATTCTTGGGCGATGAATTCTTGGTAAGACCGGATCGGCGAGTACTCGGAATGACCCTTAATAAAAGCTAATATCGGAATGAATATCACTGTTCTCGTTTAATTAGAATTTCTCAATGCACTTTTAAAAGTTTTATTAAGATAAATTAGTGCTACGCTAACTTAGTTTTGAAGAAGGTTTCTTTTTCTTTAATTTCTAGACCTCTCTTTGACAATAAAATAACTCAACTCCCAGAAACGCTGTTCTCAGGACTCACAAGTCTACAAGGGCTGTAAGTTTATTGCTTCACATAAACTGTCACAAAGTTATAAAGCTATGCGCCCAGTCACTGGTTTGTTTGAGTTAGTTAATTAATAAGTGATTCACTGTTTAAATGAAATTTCAACAGTAATTGATAACCCTTTGTAGAGGAAATTCGTAATTTGTTGGTTCGAGTAATGATTTTGTATTTTTCAAACAGTACGTCTCCGAATTAGAGACCTCTCGGATTATCAAGAATGTCTACTGATTGCGAATCATGCGCGAGAACACTTTCTTTTCTTGATCAATTCCGGAGGAAAAAAAATTTTCTATAAGCTGCATTTGTTTATGAAAAAAACCTTCTTTCTTCTGTGAGACCATATTTTGAGTATTCTCGATTTCATATTATTTCTATTATCTTTATCATCACCATTATTATCATCATTATTTTGCCTTTTGTCTTCAAAACTACCAAACTGTCCTGCATTATCTCTTTGATTTGACGTTCCACCTACCTTTACTTAGCTTTGCGCAAGGTTCCTTACACATCACTATTGAATTCCTTTCCTGTTAACTGGAACCAAACTTATTCTTTGCCTTTTTTATGAACAAAAGAAACAACAGGTAGGGTTTTTAAATTCAAGCTTCGCCAACGGAGAATCGGAGCTAATGACTTTCTTTACAGAATAGGAATTCGCCCGACCAACCTTTGCCTTTTTTGTGGAGAAGTCCGAAGAAACTTTAATGCATCTTTTTTTGGAACTGCGAATAAAGTCAACTTTTTTGGAAAGAGGTCCTGGCATGGTTAAAAGACAGGCTCTGTCAGTCTGAGGATTACTCTCTTTTCTGCTTCATGTGCATCGATTTTGTGAAGGAAACTTCTGACCTACTGGTTCTACATCTTCTCCTTATTGCTCGAG
>NW_027179790.1:95000-105000 GCF_036669935.1 Montipora foliosa
ACAAAACAGTGACGCACCTACTATCTCTTAAAATAGCAAAATAGAAAGACCACGAGCTTAGACCACCTCAAGTTGGAGCCCCATTTCTTTCGTCTATAAAAACTGAACGGAGTTATATTCGGTAAGGAAGGTAACAATACCACAACTACTTTATTAACAAAATTACACCGCCACTGTACAGCTAATCAGAACTCCTCAACCTTGGTTGACAATTTCAACCACTTAAGTCATTTCAACAGTTGCGATTCATCACAAGAGTTTTTAATTCAACGCACCTCAGTTGACAACTTTCGATTCTCAAATTTGCATACGACTTGGCTCTAATTGATCAATTGACCAAACGATGCGAAACGAATCGAAATTCCTTGTCATCTCGTTGGTCGCTTAAAACGACGAACGCCACCCACAGGACTATAAAAGAGGCACCTTCAACGAAGATTTGGTCTAACCCTGCTCTCACCGATTAGAACACGCAACTGAAGAAGAAATCCACTCTGTATTCCGAAACCGGTCTTGAAACCTGATACAACGTTCTTTGCAGCAAACCTATCAAAAACACCATGACCAACGTGAACGATGATGTACTCGGAGCAATCCTTGCAGAAATGAGAGACAGCCAGGCACCACCATTAATCTCTCCGATTAAGTCCCCAGCCAAGCGGATATTCTCCGACTCAGAAGAAGAAATACCTTCCTCACAGCCAGCACCAGCCCCCAAGCGCACTTAACAGACCGAGGGTTTCAACCAGCTGAGGAACAGAACTGCTTCACTCGAAACCAGACGCGCAAAAAGCCTACGATCGCTGTCTGTCCTTAAAGATTTCGTCGACAGGAAATCCTGTTCAGTGGGTCTCCAGTACCAGCCAAGGACCGACAGGCCCGACGAGCATTTCAGTATGGCGTTCAACAAAATCTGCCAAAAAGCAGAACAAGAACTCCTCCAGATCCTGACCCAGCAGCAACAAAAGAACTCCAGCGCAGACCCTGAGACAATTTCTAGTCTCAAGAAACAGCTGGATCAAATGTTACCGGACGCGTCCAGGCGAGAAAACGCCGAGAGGAGAATCTAGCCGATCTCTATCCAGGACCAACCTCAGCAAGAAAAAAAAAAACGGCGCCAAGCCAGAAGCAGACAAAAAGAAAAAAAAAGGAACTGAGCACTATTAAGGTGAAATTGAGCGAACTCAGTGCTCTTATGAATGTATTTTCTAAGAACAAAAATAAAACAAGAGTTGAAACTAATCCAAACGTCTCTTTCACTGACTACTACCGCGCCAACCCTGTGCGACACCTTAGCAAAAATAAAAAGCGACTTCTCAAACGCAAAGCAAATAAAAATCAGTACAAAAGAAATAACGATAGATTCATCAAAAATCCATTGAATATATCTCTAACTGAAAATGACAAAAGTTTGCTATCAAAGGGCTTGAAATTTATTCCCACTTCCCCGAAACCAATATCATACAAAAGTCTTTAATTTTAAAACGCTTTAACAACTTCACCAGAAACATGCGCTTAAAATACCACTTTGCTGACCACGGAGGCAACCCTCACCCGTCCCATGTCAAATCAACGTGGCAACCACCACTACAACCTTCTGTGGCACTTGAAAGCTACCTGGAACGCACTAAGCTAGAAATCGCTCTAATATCCTTTAGCAATGCTAAAGGCAATTTGTCAGCACAAGAACGACAAGAAATATCCGCATGACGCGCAAATAAAAAGGTGAACGTTAAAAAACTGATAAGGGGACTACAACAGTTGTCATGGATACGCAAGACAAAATCCGAGAGGGCAACGAACAAGTCTGTGACACAAACTTTTACACCCCTCTACAAGATCCTATAGAGTCCTCGACGGCCAAGAATTTCAGCAACATAGTCAATGCACTGTATACAAACAACCATATTGACGCAATGACTTTCAAATGACTCAACCAAAGCCAGAACCCACCCAGAATACCGGAATTCTATACACTGACAAAAATACATAAACCAAACCCAGTCGGCAGACCGATAGTTTCCGGTAGTGGTGGCCCTACAGATCGTATTTCAAACTTCATCGGTTCGCTTTTACAACCTATTGCTGAGAAAGAAGAGTCATTTATCAAAGACACCACAGACTTTGTCCAGTTCATTGAAAACATGCAACTTCCAGACAACGCAATAATAATTGCTACACTCGATGTCTGTTCACTATATACCAACATCCCACAGGAAGAGGGAATGGAGGTCATCTGCCACTATTATGAAGAATACTATCAGTCAAATCCACCCATCCCCACATCCATTCTTTGGAACCTCGTGAAACCGATTCTTAAGGAAAACTCCTTCAAATTCAATGGCGAAAACTATTTACAGACCCACGGTATAGAAATGGGCAGTAAAATATGGCAGTAGCTTTCTCAGTCATCTTTATGGCTCACATCGGCTACTTTCACGGGACGAAAAATTGGATTTGCTGCACATTTGATCTTTGGCAAAGCTTAAGTCAAATCTGGAATCGCTTTTGACTTTACCTTTGACGCACGTCAAACATACGGTCAAATCCATTACCAATTTGCTTATGCCTTTGACCATGGTAAAGGTCAAGTCAAATTCGTAACAACTTTGACTTCACATTTGACGCGCGTTAAATGTGAAGTCAAATCTGAAGAGGCTTTGTGCGTTCCTTTGTTACTTGACAAAGGCGAAGACAAATACGATAGCATCTTTGACTTCAAGTTTGACTATCGTCAATGTGAAGTCAAATCTTAACAGGCTTTCCTACTTTGTTGATACTTGCATTACCAAAGGAAAGACACAAAACCAAGGCAACGCTTTTGGGAGTTTAAACGATTCGGCAAATACGGAACACTGACCGTCGTAGAGTCTAAGTTCGCTTTTCTCCTTTACCCCCTCGGTGACATTTCCACCATATCCCCTATCACGAACACGTGCACATTTAATCTATTGCTTGAAAAACGTCTACCAGTTGCAAAACGTAGCCTGAGTTCACATTCTTGTCGATTTTCGCTTTTCCAAAATTCAATGAGCACTAGTTCCAAAATTCCGTCGACCTCAGCAAAGGAATGCTCCCCCCAACCCTACCTCTCTACAAGGTCCGAAGGAAAGACACTGGGGAGAGGGTTGATTCAAGAACTCCTTTTATGGGATATACAAAAGAGCGGGAAAATGTACCTTCCGAAAAGTTCGTCGGTAGCTTGTTCTACTTGTCGTTTTTTATTCTTTCGATATACTTGGAGCATCTTACTTTTGTGAAAACGTACAGCCGGGTAAAAATTATGTTTTGTGAAAGATAAAGGTCTCAGCCAAGGGATAATAAAGGTATGCAAGACCGGACACTGAACATACAACTCAAAACGGTATCTAAAATTTACTAGAGACAATACAAGCAAGGTCAAAGATAGCGATGGGAACGGGAGAAGCCAGTGGAAAAAAAAAAGAAGTTGGGTACGTATGCGTTATGACATTTAGTAGTATTCTATTTGGTTCACCTAACTCAAAAGCCAATCTAAAAATTATTAGTCTTTTTCATTCACTTTTCATCTCACAGTTCACAACAAAGCCGCTATGCTTCATACACGTAAGTCATCCTTTTTGCCGAGTGTAGGTTTATAGCGATTGAAGGATTATCACTTCGTGATTAGTTTCTACTTTTAAATAATGGCAGTAAAAGTGACAGATAATTTCCCAGCACGTTACACTGGATTTCAAAAACAAAGGTAGGGAAACTGGAAAAGAAAAAAAAAAGTCACTATTTTTTTAATGAAACAGTGCACGAATTTCCCGCCACTCTGGCTGTATAGCACAATACAGAGGACTTGCATTGGTGTTCAGAATAAGATAACATCCCAGAACATGTCTAACACCATCTTACATCTTTCTGTAATAGATCTCTGAAACCTCTCTGTGCCAGATGCCTATTGCAGATCATTTGACTGAAAGTCTCAGAGTATCTGTTTGATTATTGGTTTTATTCCAGCCAATCTCCGAAAGAAATGATTCCCAAGTGCATGGTGAGTCTGCAATGGGTAAAAAAATAATAAACCACAAGAGCTTTGTTATAATAAAATGGATCTAGTTGCAAATAATCATTTACCAAGCTTGCTGACCCAAGAAGGAATCAGGAAGATCATAAATTTTCACAATGAAATTTAAGACCATTTCGAATTTATACATCTTATACCTCTTTACCTCTATATATTATTATTTTCTTATGACTTAACTTTCAGGTAAAACCATCATGAATGTTAATATGAAGAAGTTAAATCAAAATGTTTGAGGGAACTCACTTTATCATCTGCAGTAGAGAATGTTGTTCACCAAGTGGTGGTGAAGATAAATCTAGGGATCTTGGGTATTTCAGTATCAAAAAACGTTCTGTTTGATTATTAGCTAAAAAATCAAAGTAGCTCAGATTAACCCATTGACGAGTAAAATCGTCTGGCATTAGAGTAAAATACTAAGTCTGACCGGTTTGGGTGTCCAAAGGTTAATTAAATTAATTAATGGGGACATAAGTTTTCAGTGATTGATTAAGGAAGAATAAGTGTGACCCTGTCAATGTCTAATCTAATCCCCATGAAAACATACTGATTTTCACATTTCAAGTGAATGTACATGCAGAATGTATGTCTGATATATAACAATGAATTAATTGACAGACATTTTACCTTTAACTTTAATTGGCAATTCATAAAGCCAGTAACCGCTCAATAGTACAAATTAAGTAGTAAATACAGAAATATTGGAAATATTCAGTACCATGGACAAAGGCAAACAAGGATACATCATAAGAAGTAAGATTATTCAAAAAATAATTTTACTATTTTTTTAAAACATGGTTGAAAATAATTGTGTTTTTAGGTTAGCCAATTATGTTTCAGGCAGGGGTACATTGAAACTTTGAAGAAGAAAATAGCAGAGATTCAATCACAACACTACTGCCATTGCTTGAGGAGCATCTGCATCTAAGAATGCAAGGCTATTTCTTAATTAAAGCACCCACATTTTTTGCAAACAATAGAGTACATGTCTGCAGTCATCAGTTATTGGCAGCAGTGTGCACCCTAATTAGATTAGTGCATTTGTCTTTTCATGAAGTACAGATGTGCACATGTCATATCACTATGCATTAATAAAGCACTACTTAATATGTGCATGGTATCAACTTTCTGTAGGAGAAATTAAGACCTCTTTTTATTCCCAAAGATGCAACGACAAAAACAGATCTGACCAGGAATGCATGCCAAGAAAACTACAAAGATGTCATGAGGTAATAGCCATTCTTACAGTACCCCATTCATTACTTACACATGCATGTGTTATATTAACTAAAGAACCACTTACACCTAGCATAAGAAATGAGATACACAATTTGCTTTCCCCATTAAATCCTCTCCCTCCATCTACTAGCAATAAGATAATCATAGGTTGTGCAATTGAATTAAATACTGCACTTCAAGAAAACACCTAGCAGCTTTTACTAAAATTAGAGTCCTAGTTAGAAGGCATATACTATTGTTATCAGCACAGTCGTCTTCCCCCTGGGCAATTTGGATTAAAAGGGTTAATTTTGTATAGGTTTTATCTTCAGGGCCTGTTGGTAGAACAAAAAGTTGAAGAAGGGAGATTGTCAGCTAGTAGTGTAAAATGAATGCAAACATGTGTAATATTATATGGGTTTTAGGTGAGCTAAATACTCATTTTCTCAAAACTCCACTTGCGATAGGGTCTGTAAGAAGAAAATCGTTACTAATTCTCTCATGCCTGTAAGGCTGCAGTATTTGCTCTCAAATATTAGAATAAATTTTATTTGGTTCCTGCTTTGCCGGGTTCCCTTTGGTGAAGACTTTGAAAACTAAAGAAATTAATACACTGAATTTGTAAAATCAATTTAACTACCCGACATGACAACTGTTAGGTAGAAAACCCAACCCTTTACCCTTGGAAAAGGTTTGCGGTTTATTGATTAAGAATGACATCATATTGTCCTCGATCCAGCGCTCTAGGGCTTTTTTTATACTGACCATCATCAGTATAAATACACTTAAAGTGAGAGTTGAATTTCTGATAGTAGCAGCATTAGTTTTAAATGAAATCTTCACAGCTGAGCCGCTAAACGAAAATGATAGATTTGTACTAGCAAAATATTCTGCACTTTTGCGTACAGTATAAATTACACTTGTTGAAGGGGGGCATCTTGGGTTATTTGCAGCGCAGATTTCTTCCCAAATATTTTCGCAAGGAGTGTCACCAGATGCAACGTTCATTGCGCACAACAAATTTTTCGTTCCACCACAGGTAGCCCAAGCTTGATATATGTGTATCTGTACTGTACTTTTTTATGCAAGAGCAGAAATATCAGGGGCACCCAACGAATCTGTTCCTCACATTATCTGTTCCCCAAGGAATCTTGCAGGCTGGCAAAAATACAGGTGTTTCGATGAGCTGGCTGGGAAATTTTGTTATTGATAGAGGTTTTGCCTGGGAATTACTGACTTTTTCTAGCATTTCAACCCGAGCTGGCTGTAGAAACTCTGAAGACTGAGGACGACTAAAAAAAAAAAAAGAACCCCTTCCCTCTCCCAGAGAGTAGTCACAAACATACGACGGCTGGTCAGAGTGATTGCGCTAGCGGAAAAAAACCTGTTTTGTCCCGGTTTTGTCGCTTTTGTTCGGTCGTTTTGGATCGAGGGATTTGAAAGCGCGCGGAATTCCTGCCTGGGAAATAAATTTGATCAGCTGGCTGGGAAACCAACCAATTTTATCTAGCTGGCTGGGAAATTTCTTGTGTGTCTTGCTGGGAAAAAGGAACAGATAATGTTTTCCCAGCAACACTGAAAAACACCTGAAATGCGTTAATAACATTTATTATCATTAACTGTGGCATAATAATACATTTTACAACAAATTGGTCGTTGGGTGCCCCTGAAGTATAGGGGTTTGTACGGGGAAAACGGCTTTTCTCAAAATTTAAAAACCATTTACGATTTAAAATTAAAAAAACAGCTTACCTCGCTTCAGTCTTCTTTTTATTTGTCTTTGGTACGGTTTCTGGGTCCATTAAGATCGATTTAGGTGGTCTTTAGTTCCTCCTTTCTTCCCTCTCTATAGAAGAGGGACCGAAAACCACCTAAACCGCTCTTAATCGACCCAGAAACTGAAGCAAAGACAAAGAAACACAAGACTGAAGCGAGGGAATTTATTTCTTATTTTAAAACGTAAATTTATACATATAAGTTTTTTATTTTTGCGAAAAACCATTGTCCCATACAAATCTTAAAATTCCTACTCGTACATAATATAGTACAGATACACATATATCAAGCTTGCGCTACCTATGATAGGACACAGAACCTTATGGTTTACTGATACTCTCGATTTGTTTGTGTCTTTTCCTTTGTGTGGTTAGGAAGGGATTTGCATCATGGAAAATTAGCTCGATTAGTCCGTTCGATTCCAAAATAGAATCATTTTAGATCAAAAGAAAGACACTAACATAAGTTACCGTTCCTTTCTTTGTTGTAATAGGGCATCAATAGCCCATAAAGATCCTACGTAATAGCTCAGAAAGCGCTGGAACCCGTTCCCTGAAAAAAAAAATGCTGATAAATATCGAACATACAACCAGCAGTACTTGCCTGGTAAGGGCCTTTCAGGATTTAGTGGATCGGGGAAAGGTTTATTAGGTTTATTTTGGGTACCCTGCGGGCTAGTCTTGACCAAAAGGTTGAGGGCTCACAGGCCGGGTTAGTTTTGGTTGACTGTAAACCAATGAATTCTCGACGACCACAGCATCTTCTCTGTTGTGGTTGCTCTGATTAAACAGCGACCAATGATCTTTACTATTCACATAAACGGAGGAGAAAAGACTGATTGGGAATGTCCTGAACTTCCTTCTTGGCCCTAATCTGCCACTCTTTTTTTCGCCGTCGTCGTCTGTTTTTTATGTATCTGAAATGCATACAGAGACACTACAAATGTTGGGAAATGTGAGTAAAGTGCAGAAAGGTGGAAATTCAGCATGGTGAAGTTATTTTGCCTTTTCCTTTAATTTCACAGAAAGTGTCTCGATAAAAGAGGCCATTAAAATCAAGCAAGAAATTGTGCTGAAGTCTTAATTCGTAAATGTCATCAGACAACTCCGCGACTGGTGATAGTGGTGATAGCGAAGAGCTTGAAAACCAAGAAGAAAGGAAGAGGAAAAGGAAGTTCATGACAAAGGCTGCCTTGGTGGTCAACCCAGCTCGACATGCTGATGAGATCTTTGGACAGAAAATCGTTGCGTAGAAGATCCGCCTAGGTGGCCTCATAGGACAAGATAACAACAACCAGAAAACTTGTATTGCCCCGCAAGACGCCCCGCAGTGGGCAACTGATCCGCAGCGTTCCGCAGTGCCTAAAACTTGGTAACATTAGCGTTAAACCAGTATTAGAGATTAAGAGAGTTTGACCAAGGAAACTTGACCGTCATACCGCCCAAAATGCTGTTGATAATCTATTGGAAATCTTTAGTTGACGCACTTGCTGACTGTCAACTAATAGCCATGCTAATGCATATATAGAGAATGTGTGGTTGTCTTCTATGCACAAATAAACATTCTTTGGAAAAAATGTGTTCTGTTCAAAAAATGCAGTAGAATAGCAGCAGAATTTCACTGTTTTTTTAAAGAGGATTTAGGTGACTTCAAAAGTTCACCTAAGAAGCCCATCAGCATACTACCGGGAATCCTGCCTGATACCTGATACCTGATTGACGTCACAGTGCTGCTAAACCATTTATTGGGTGACCGATTGTGTGAGTTGGAGAGTTGCATTTTATATTACTCATAAAACAATGGCCGTCTCATTTGAAGAATACCAATTTTTTTTTGCACCAAGAATATCTATAGTTCGTTGTTGAAGAAGTCTTAACTTCTATCGAGGAAACAGAACAATTGGAACTTACATTTACTTCCCGGCGCGTAATAAAAATGGGAAAGCCAAAGTCTCTTCACTTCACACTGTCACCGCAAGACTTTAATCATGCAGAAAAAAAATGAAATCAATGATTACAATTGGTGCAAAATCTAGTTAGTATGCTGGTTGCCGTCGATTGAGTGTCTTTTCGGCACAAAGAGTTAAGAATAATTTTGGCGGATTTTCGCATGAAATAGCGTTTACTCGAAGTTTATTTTGTTAATTTTAAGTCGGTGTGGCTAAAGCTGTTTTCCACAATGAACTACAACATAAATATAACTTATTAGCTTGCCTCAAAGTTAAAACGCTGTTTCATGGGAAGTTCCTATTGAACTTATTGTTTCGGTTTTGACTTGTTGTTGGTGAGTAAGAAAAAAATCAAGATTATATCAGTTTTTTTTCAAAGGTTTCAGTGGTTCCATTTACCCTGCCACTTCTGTCCACTACTCTTGATATTGTCAGCTACATGATACTTCCAAGAGAGGTGTCATGATTGTTTGTCATAAATTTACTTAACTAATTCTACGTGACAGTGATTGTACTTTTTATGCAACAAAGTTGTTGATAACACGGCGCTTGTTGTGCGTGTAGTGTAAATATTACAGGTGTAAATAAATTGAAGCCTTGAAAGAAGTGAAGCACGGGAATTGAAAAAAATTAATTCCCATCCTTCGATTTATTTATACCCTTTTACATTTACATTTTGGATGTATACTACTACTTAAAAATGCGCAAAAAAATCGATTCCTAGAGATATTACAGAATGTAAGGTGTGAGATTCTTGGTTTTGCCAAGAGTATGAATTCCTTTGAATAAAAAATGGAACAACACAGTTTTTCGTCGTATCTGCATTTCAGTCTGTCTCTCATATGGCATAACACGGGGGTGGATGGCAAATTAATTTGACTACGGTGGTTTCAGAAATGCCACTCTAGACATATTTCAGATATTTGAACAACATTTCAATTGACACTCAAGTACATTTATGATGGACAGTTGTTTGAGTTGAACGGTGTCTTTTACGGCTGGAAAAATTC
>NW_027179790.1:110000-117500 GCF_036669935.1 Montipora foliosa
GAGGCCAATGTCCATCCATCTTGACCAAACAAGGTTGGTCAGTAAAGGATTTATTATATGGGGTAAAACACCAAAAATGTTATTTGATTTTTTGGGACCAAACGAGAAATTCCAAGCGGGCAAATTAGCTCCATCTTGCCCGCCCGGGAAGCCAATCTCAAGGGATTGGGTTCATCTTGCCCGCTCACGGATCTAGTCATATAATAAATCTTCAAAACAATAACACAACTCAACTCCCAGAAAAGATGTTCTCATGACTTTCATGTCTTCACGATCTGTAATTTTATTGCTCCAAATAAACTGTCAAAAATATATAAAGATATGCACCTGGTCACTGCATAGAGATTTGTGTGAGTTACTTAATAAGTCACTCATGGCTGTCTAAATTAAATACCAACACCAACTGATAATTCTTTCAACTCCTCAATGAATTTGTATTTGGACCTTGGCCTTTAATTAAATACCATTCCACAATTTTTTTTCGTTTTGTTTTTGGTACAACGTAACCTAGACCTCTTATTTGACCTTGCGCGGCGTCGCCATTTTTGTGATGAAGAAAAGAAGCACATTTAATTAATAATAACAAAAATAAGAAACAAGTTGATCGTTACTGACACAAACAGTGGTCACTTTTCAAGTATTGGAAATGGCAAGATATCGAAGGAATTCTTAATTAGCCGGAACCCTCGAGTAATGATTTTATTTATTTCGATATTTCTCCCCGGTCTTGATAAATAATGAAAGCTGTGCATTTTGTGATCTCACAAGTTTGCTAAGACATCGAAATTCGGAAAAAAAGACAACTACAAAAACATTGGCATTATTCGGCCACCAATGTGGTTTTTTATTAAATCACCAACGAAATCTATGAAAGTAAAGTAAAGGTAAAGTAACGTAGGTGTTTATTAAAATCAAATTGCAGCCCAAAGGCTGAATTACGCAATTGTTTATATACTAAAATTTATAAAAATTACAATAATAAAAGTATAATATAGATGCTAATTATTCTAAAAGAGATCTAGTAAACAATAAGCATTATACCGCGGTTTTCAATTGAGTGTCGAAAGTAATTAGCAAATTACTTTGGTTTTGCATTGCTTCACTCAGTGACTGGTTCAAACTTTTGGCGACACTTTTTCAACCAATCAGAAGTGAAACCAAAACCAATCGCTACGTGTAATTACTTTAAGTTTTGATTGGTTTACTGAATTGTCTCCGTCCTTTTTGATCGGCCAAAGTAATTACTTTGGTTTTGGTTTTACGACACTCATTTGAAAACCGCTCTAATAAAACCTTAATTACATTTTACAACTATGGTATATAATATAATGGCGGAAGTAGGCTGTCCAGTCTATGATCTTTATCGGATGCGATGCCATGGATAAGGTTATCACATAATGTATCAATGTGATACACCATGGACTGATAATACCTCTCTCTACAAGTTTTCCTCTCCCGGTTTACTAAATTTTTGTAATATTTGAGCGCAGTCGAATTCGTACCGTAGCTGGTAAAGGCATTTTGTCTGTTCCGGATCAAGTTCTTAAGTCTTGGGGTCGCGTTGGCTTAGCACACGCGCACTTTCATTGAAGGCATTCAAATATTAATTCTGGTGAGGATAGCTTGCTGAAATATGGCCCACTTATCCTCGCAGCTCCCAAGCGAAGCGAACAACAATGGCCAATCAATACTGTCCAGATATCTCTACATCGCTGCCTTACAACTTGGCCGTAGATCGGGCTTAGTAACTACTCTCTTAGTACCGGTGTTGGGTTATCCTTCTCAGAGGTCGGAGAAGCTACCACAGTGCTGTGGTCTGAGAGACCAAACAGTGGGAAGGCCAGTGGTGAAATGTAAAATTCATGCACGTTCGTTAGCACAAGGTCTGACGTAGCATCTTTGCGAGGTGACGCTATAACGATTTGTTTCAGGTGAAAATGTCTCAACAAACCGATGTCTGACCGGTTGAAATCGCCAGCTGTCAAAAAAAAAAAAAAAAAAAACCCATAGTTTAACTATTGAGACTCAACCAGGGCAAGCGATTGAAACAGATGATTGGGAATTGATATATCGCTTGCCTTAGGGGGATGGTAGATTACGGGAGCAACTATGCAGAAGAAGCCTCGAGGGATACGCTTTGGTCTCAAGTAAAGCCATAAACTTTCATGATCATCGCAACAGGTCAATTCACTCAGTTGTTGGTACTTGTACTGGCACTTGCCCTCCTTGATGTAAGTGAAGACACCGCGTGAGCATCACTGTTTTGGTCATCACGGACTAGAAAATAGGGAGTTCGACTTTGTTACGAAAGATAAATTCACTAACCGCAGTTAATTAAAGCCATGTTGAGCAAAGGTGGGGCCAGAAATAGTGCCTACACCCAGGACTTTTGATGTTTCACGAGAAAAAATGGGGAATAGCACAGCACTGATAGCAAATTGCGTGGCGGATGACGCGATTTTGCTTTAATATTGTTTTACTTAGTCACATATAGTTATATCTTATTTTGTATGGTGTATTGAGAGCCTAATAAGTCGATCTTAATTTTAATGCCAAACTAAATTATTAAAATGCAGTTGCTCATGTAGTAAGTATGAAATCGGAAAATGTGGAGGGTGTTTTCTCAGACTCTCTGGCATTTCATTTAGAAATATACCATTTTACATCCTCGTTTCCAGGCTCCTCTCTCTTCTTCCCTTCCTCGCTCGATAAAGTCCCTTGATTGCGGCTGGTCAAGTGTCTTTGTATAAAAATCAAATCTGAACTTATGGTTGGTCCCACACTTAATTTTACTAACACTGAAACTCAGTTCTGTCTTGGGGAGGGAGAATCCAAGTGTTTTTCTTTGCCAAATGGCGCTCACGTTCTAAGTACATCCAGTAATTTTTTTTCTGCAACCGACGCGAACTGATATTTACGGGCACATAGGACTTACACAGCTATTTCAGCTTCACCATGCAACAGTCGCAAGAGAAATGTACCATTAGGTTTATTTTGAAAGTCTCGGCCAACCAATTCGTCGCGCTTCAGTAGCTGCACGGCACAAAGTTTTAGCTCTTCAATTTTGCGACCTTTACGACTATTTGCTTTAGCCTAAGATATCTTTTCTACTGCCATTCGCGAGAATGGCATTTCGCTTTTATTCAAGGACATTTTTGCTGTCCATAATTTCTTCTATTCATCATATTCCTGCTGTGGATAGTGCAACGTGGCGGGTGCTTAGAGATTGTGGAACTGCTAGGACCATCACGCGTCGCGGATGTAGAGCTGGGTCGTCCTACCAAAGACCTATAAGAACAGTGATGTCTCATGGAAGGTACAGCCGTGATTTTGCCGATAACATTTACCATCTTCAAGCAGAATATGGTTTTAACATTAAATTCAGTGGTGCCATTATTTCATCTTGGAATATGCAAATTCTGCCAACTGTAACCCCTTGGGAACTTCAACAATCTAATGACTGTTCAAGAAACGTAGACAACAACCTTGTCGTTATCCAAACAGAATCCAAGCCGAAGACAAAGGGTCATTCTTTTCCTTCTATCTTCTTCAGCAATACCCGCTCAATGGTAAATAAACTCGACGCAATTCATGGTACTATCAAAGCTAATTCGTTTTCTATTGCTGCCATCACTGAGTCGTGGCTTTCGTCTCGCGTAACTGACGATCTAATCAGCTTACCAGGATATGTGACCTGCCGTAAAGACAGACCTGATGATAGACGGAGCGGTGGTATTTGTACTTATATCTCATCACAAACAAATTTTATTGAGTTAAACGACCTAAACAACTCGATCTTTGAATGTCAACGGTTACTGATTAAACCTTATCGGCTACGTCGTGGGATCAACGCTATCATATTTGCTGTCATATATCACCCGCCTGGTAATGACGACAACAAGCTTCGTGCATATTTGTTCAGTTGTTTGGATAAAGCTTTGTCTGTCCATCCTAACTCAGCCATCATCCTTCTGGGCGATTTTAATCAATTCAAACCCGGTAATCTGTGTTCATCTTTCAAATTAAAAAAAACTTGTCACTAAGGCAACGCGTGGTAATAACGTCTTAGACCAGGCTTACTCCACGCTTTCATCTTATTATGCTGAAGCTAAGATTATCCCCCCACTTGGTGTGTCCGATCACTCAAGAGTCTTTCCTTAACCTTTGAATGTTTTGCCCTCACACCAATCAACCATCCGTATTACGAAGAGGTGCTGCAAGACTTGTAAGAAACAAGCCGTTTACTCTTCTCTCCAGTCTTTCAATTGGACATCGCTTTACCACCTACCTACGTGTGAAGAGCAATTCTCCATGTTCCAATCAACAATCAACAACATTATTGATAATCATCTTCCAGTAAGTCATTTTAAACTTCATCCAAATGATAAGCCCTGGTTTACCGCTGACATAAAAGAAGCGATTGCTAATGGACAACGTGCTTGGGTCAAGGGGAATTCCACCTTATATAGATTTTATAGAAGGAAAGTCACCAAGCTCTGTAAATCTGCTCGCCAAAACGTCTATCACAGCAAAGTTACGAACACCCAACATCAGAATACTAAGAAATGTTGGGATAGCATCAAACAACTGTCCGGTCAATCAAAGTCTACATCTCTTTCAAAGATGGTTATAAACCGTTCCACTGTAAGCGGTCTTGAGCTGGCAGAGATTATTAACGCCTCCTTCAATAAGGTTAATGCTGATATACAACCTTTACTGTTTGATGGTATCCCTGTTCAGCTAACACCTGAGGAATTCATAATATCACCAGATGCAGTTGAAACTTCTCTCCTAGCTATCAACGAACGTAAATCCACTGTTCCTGACAATATACCGAATTGGTTACTCAAGAAAGGGGCCTCTGTGATCTGCAGTCCAGTAGCTTCTGACTTTGTGGCTTCTACGTTTTCATCTTTGGGGTGCAACACCTACAAAACCTGAGTTGGCATTTAGTGTTAACCTGATGGATCTCCTTCACACTGAAAATTCAACGCATCTGTCAACCGAGGAACGGTACCAACTTTGTGCGGACGTTGTTCCTATTGCTAAAATATCTAAGCCCATGTCTGCCGACTCCGACTTAAGACCTATCTCACTTAATACCACTCTTAGTAAAGTCCTTGAGGATTTTGTTTTTGGCTGGCTACGTCCTATCATCATGCCTCAGCTTGACACTCGCCAATTTGGAGGAATTAAAAACTCATCAACTACCCATGCGTTAGTCCGCGTGATTCACGAGTTGCTCCAAGCAGCCTTTGATCGCATTGACCACAAAAGACTTATCCGTAAACTCCAGCTTCTTAACGTGCCTCTCATCTTGTTGAATTGGTGCGCTGCTTTTCCTAGAAATCGCCAACAACGTGTTAAAATCGGCCAAGGTAAATCAAACTGGTTACCCATCTTCGCTGGCGTACCCCAAGGGACTAAACTGGGACCTCTGTTCTTCTTAGTCATGATTAATTAATGACCTCACCACAACTGCTCCAATCTACAAATACGGGGATGACTGCACAGTATTTGAAGTAACATCCCATTCGAGTGTTTCATCCGATCTTCAGACGCATCTGGATTCCATTAATCAATGGATTGTTAACAATAATATGCGAGTCAACGCAAACAAGACCAAAGAACTTAACATTTGTTTCGCTAAATCTCCACTTATCCAGAAGCCTTTAACAATCGATAACGTCCCGCTGTACTGCGTTCAATCAACCAAACTTCTAGGAATATCGATCGAATCTAATCTTAAATGGGACTTGCACGTTGCAACTATTTGCTGAAAAGCAAGTAAGCATCTCTACGCTCTACGGTGTTTGAAGCGAAGTGGTGTGCTTCTCAGTAACCTTTGTTTTGTTTTCTGCTGTTTTATTCGACCCGTTGTGGAATATGCGTGTCCTGTGTGGCACTCCTCACTGTCTAATGCCCTGTTTGACGAACTCGAACAAATACAGAAACGAGCTACAAAGATCATGCTTCCTGGCCTGTCCTACCGACAGCAACTCGCTAATCTAAGACTACCCACCCTCCAAGAGCGCAGAGATGAGCTTTGTCGCTTTGTCGTTACAAGACCACAATGCGCGACCTGAAGACAAAATCAATGATGTTTTACCTCCAATAAATGAATCTGTCTACTCTTTCCGGAACGCAAGCTAAATTCCACTACTTAAATGTCGCACGAAACGTTTCCAGAATAGCTTTATCCCCTACGCAGTTAAGAAATGGGACGCGTCACCTTAATTTTAGCTGACATTGTATATATTTATCAGATATTTCATATGAATTTTATCAGTTTTATATCATTGTAATCTTGAGTTTTTCAAATATTGTCATTATTATTATGATTATTATAACATTACAAGCGTGAAAATTGGATGAAAGCCACAACTATTTGCGAACATAAATTGAATAAAACAGTTATGTTTCACACATAATATAGCAAGAAAAATACAAAACTAGCGGCATTTCCGGGTACGAATAAGCAAAAACCCTATGGGAAAAATGGAAACGTAATCCCGAACCAAACGCAGTGCCGCAAACACTTCGGGGTTTAAAGGAACCTACTTGGGTAACACATGATGTATAAAATTAAAAGCATAAATAAAGCTTAACTACAAGTTACGTCTAGAATGGTTCAGCACTTGAGCATCGGTGTAACGTTGTATACTTGATTAAGCTATAAGAAAAGGCACAGGAAGCACTGAATTGGCAAGCGTAACCTCTAGAAGACGAATACGCAAAGACTGAGCCGCCGAAAGATAAGAAATGGAGCTAAAAACTGAAACAGCACACAAACTGTCCGCTCTAGATAAGAGACATGCGCCAGCTAGAGAAATAAAGAGCCCATTCTGCAAAACGTTTTACAAGTCCAAATCTCGAAAATTGAGGGTAAAAGGAGAATTATCATTGTGATGCCCATCACTATCATTGTCCCTCAAGAAGGATGAAAAGTGCGCGGTAAAAATTTGTGCTACTTCCCGTTTGTTAACAACAAGAATATGACCCTCTTTAAGATTAATGGGGTCCCGACTTATGTTTTATCTTTGAGTGCATGAAAGGCTTGACCATTTGCCAAAATTTCTTAGGGTTGCCTTTGGCATTTGCGGCGATGGTGCGAAAATAGTTTTATACAGCCTTACGCTTGTATCTGTCCCAATCTAGCCGGCACTTAGACTTCTTGTAATAGCGCTTTAATTTTTGCGTTTCCTAATTGCCTCGAGTAGCTTAGGTGTCATAAATGGTAAGTGCTCACGATTTGCTGTTCTACGTTTCCTTGGCGCGTGGTCATCGAGCAAACGTTATAACATGTAACTCCACGGTCAATAGATGTCGCCAATGTTCTCAAATAAATTTATTTGAAATTATCTCCTGCCATTTTAATCGCTTCCAACAGTGTGTTGTTGCGGTCAGCGGTAATGATTAGCAGAATATTAAGCAATATACCACAAGTTTCTGCACAGGCGCCCCAAGCTCAGTATGAGCATGGCCGACAAAAATATAAGG
>NW_027179790.1:122500-127500 GCF_036669935.1 Montipora foliosa
ATTCATAATTTGTTGGTTCGAGTAATGATTTTGTATTTTTCAAACAGTACGTCTCCGAATTAGAGACCTCTCAGATTATCAAGAATGTCTACTGATTCCGAATAATACGCGAGAACACCTCACACTTTAGGGAAATGTTCAGAGAAATTTTCTTGATCAATGCCGGAGGAAAAAAAAATCTATAAGCTGCATTTGTTTATGAAAAAAAAACTTCTTTCTTCTGTGAGACCATATTTTGAGTATTCTCGATTTCATATTATTACTATTATCTTTATCTTCACCATTATCATCATCATTATTTTGCCTTTTGTCTTCAAAACTAGCAAACTGTCCTGCATTTTCTCTTTGATTTGACGTTCCACCTACCTTTACTTAGCTTTGCAGAAGGTTCCTTACACATCACTATTGAATTCCTTTCCTGTTAACTGGAAGCAAACTTATTTTTTGCCTTTTTTATAAAGGAAAGAAACGACACGTAGGGTCTTTAAATTCAAGCTTCGCCAACGGAGAATCGGAACTAATGACTTTCTTTACAGAATAGGAATTCTCCCGACCAACCTTTGCCTTTTTTGTGGAGAAGTCCGAAGAAACTTTAATGCATCTTTTTTTTTAACTGCGAATATAGTCAACTTTTTTTGAAAGAGGTCCTGGCATGGTTAAAAGACAGGCTCTGTCAGTCTGAGGTTTACTCTCTTTCCTGCTTCATGTGCCTCGGTTTTGTGAATGAAACTTCTGACCTACTGGTTGTACATCTTCTCCTTATTGCTCGAGTCTACATATATACTTGTAAACTTAAAAATACTATTCTAGCGCTGACATTCTTTACAGAACTAGTTATAAACAGCGCTCGAATAGAGAAGTGGCTCGCTCTTGAGACAAACCCTCTCGGCTGGGTTCCCTCTTCTTTTTTTTTTTTTTGAAGGGGTTTACAAATGGAAAAATGTATTACCTGGTTATTATTATTATTATTATTATTATTATTATTATTATTATTATTATTAGGAAGAGAGAGGAACCTGGAAAGGAAGTCGACCATTTATAGTTGTGTGCATAGTTACCTGACCTTAATAATAATAATAATAATAATAATAATAATAATAATAATAATAATAATAATAATAATAATAATCTAAACCTATCTACTCTATCTACTATTTTGTTCTTTAAGGACAGGGGAGGGGTGTAATCGCCAAGACATCTGCCTGATGGTGACGAGCATCTGCTTAGTCTTGGTTTCATTGCTATCAACAGCCCATGACTCGATGCTGTGAAGGGTGTTATTCATTCTGTTGACACAATCCTTGAGGTCTTTTGGGGGTGCGTGAAGTAACACCGTTGTGTCATCGGCATACTGGAAGCAAGTGGAGCCAGTGAAAGTGAGGCTGGAGTTGACCTTATTTTGATAAAAGCTTCGCTGCTTTTCTTATGTAAATTCCTCTTAGTTAGAATGAGAACAACATCATTAACATAAGAAAAGCAGGGAGGTTTGAATAATAACAAGGTCAACTCCAGCCTGGGTGCCATTTTAAGGCCTGGTCATTGAGCTCAAAACTTTTAAGATCAGGTCTAATTACTGGGTTGCTATGAATGGCAATCCAGTCGAAATCTGTGTTCAATCTCTCCGTTTTTTTCCTCTGACGGAAGTCAGAAAAAAGCTATCACTTCCCTGCTAAGTGTTTTCTTTCTGCCTAGAGTCTTCTGCGCATATCTTTGCTAGGTTTAACAGGGTTATAGAAATGCGTAGATTCAGGTAGCTTTTATCCCGTGGAAAACGCGAATGGTGCTTTATTGGATCTTTAAACAAAACATTACCCTTATGGAGCTTAAGAGTGGAACTTCGATTCCATAAACAACACAAGCAGTGAAAAATGAATATCTGGAATCTTAAAAGCGACGAGTAATAAACTTCGACAACAGTTGCATCTTTCGCGGTCGGATATCAAAGTGAGCTGTTTTTCTAATATTTACTAACTGTGCTGTTATGTACAGTGCACAACACTGAAACCAAATGGCAAATTCTCTGGTAACTCTTTTTGGTTGGGATATGGGTTGGACAAACTCAGAGAAGAAGTCGAACACCTTGAGTGCAACAAGATCTGTGTTTACTAAAGTCTGGCTATTTATGGTTTTATTTATCTGTGCTCAACTCTGCATAGTCTTCAGGTAAAGAAGAAAAAAAACAACAACAACAACAATTGGAAATTTGACTAATTCTCGTTAGTCAAGAATTGTATGAAAGAAAGCTGGTTGTCCATTTTACGCTTCAACCTTGAACGACATAGCCACGCAAATATGGAAAGCTAACTGTTTAAAATGGGTGCTTAGAGTTAAATTCTGTTTATCAGCGCTATTTCAAATGGCTGCTTGTCTGGTGAGATGGCCGGTGACATCGAACGGAGAAGGTATTTCGTAAAATTAAATATGCATCAATGCCGTTGTTTGATAGCTGATGAACTGTAGATAAAAGAATTAAAGACGAGGTGAGACTTCCCCTATGCTATTGAGTTTTTTCACTCACGTGATCAGTAACCTTGTTTTTCCACCGAAACGAAAGAAAACATTTGCATGATAAAAGAACTCATTTCAAGGAGGATCAGTTAGGGACACCAACATGGCCGCCGTTCCTTCGTTTAGGAACTCAAACCGTGACGTCACGTGAAAACACTGTAATGAACCATAACAACCATTCCGTATGAATAGCAAATATAGGTCGGTCGGTGTATGAGTCCCGTGCTAATAGACTGCGTCGCAGAAAGACTAAACCACCGTTGTAGTCAGTCTGCGCAACGGCTCCGAAAAGCTTGTTCAGAGTCTACAGGGATTTCTGTATCCCTTTGTCATAAGGTAGACTCTTACGCGCTTTGTTATTCGCCTCACACTTAGTTGACAAATCACTCATCGTTTTTTGCACGACAGAAAAAGTGCTTTGCATTTCAACAGCCAAAGGTCAAAACTGAAAGGGTGATGTCTATTTTTCTTTTGCTGCAATTTATGTCGTCACGTTAGATTGGCTTTTTACTGGAAACACAATAATATCGCTTCCTTGTACGAGGCTACCCACGCGAGCTAGTTGATAAAACACTGGAAGAGGTAGCTTTCTGATCGCGAAATAAAGCTTTAAAAACAAAACAAAGACAGCCAAAAACATTCTACCGTTCGTTACTATCTTCATACCAGCTGTACCTAAACTCAAAGAAATCCTTATGAAGAACTGGTTTCTATTTTCTAACATGTTTCCTAATGCTCCTATTGTCGCTTACAGGAAGGACAAATCAATCAAGGACTTTCTAGTTAAAGCTTCAATTTCTTCTCAAACTTGAAACCATCTAAACCTAGCAAACTGTGGGAACCCTTGAGCACCGGGCTGCCGTGCGGGAGGTCGTGAGTTCGACGCCTGCCGGACCAACCCTCAGGGTCCTTAAATAACTGAGTAGAAAGTGCTGCCTTTGTAATTACATCCGCAAATGGTAAGACTTGCAAGTCTTCTCGGATAAGGACTATAAACCGTAGGCCCCGTCTCACAAATATCTTCCATGTTCATTAGTTCTCTGTGGGACGTTAAAGAACCCACACACTATTCGAGAAGAGTAGGGAATGACGATCCCGGTGTTGTGGCTGTCCTCTCTGAGTATATGGGTGGGTGGGTATAGCAGGTCCACATCAGCTGAATAGCTGCCAAAACTTCAACCTGCTCAAACAAATAAATAACAAATGACAAACAAAAGCACACAGGTTTCCAGAACATTCCTCGACAAAGCATTACAAAACAGTGACGCACCTACTATCTCTTAAAATCGCAAAATAGAAAGACCACGTGCTCTTAGACCACCTCAAGTTGGAGCCCCATTACTTTCCTCGTTAACTTTATGATCTCTGTACTTATATAATAAACAAATTACTTCATGATTGGCTCGTTTGTACGATTTTTATTACTCACTCGTTGTGAAGGATCGTTAAACTCACTCGTTCGCTTCGCTCACTGGTTCGTTTACGCGATCCTTCACAACTCGTGAATAAAAATCGTACGCACTCACCTACCATGAAGTAATCTATATATCTGCAACCGACGCGAACTGATATTTACGGGCACATAGGACTTACACAGCTATTTCAGCTTCACCATGCAACAGTCGCAAGAGAAACGTACCATTAGGTTTATTTTGAAAGTCTCGGCCACCCAATTCGTCGCGCTTCAGTAGCTGCACGGCACAAAGTTTTAGCTCTTCAATTTTGCGACCTTTATGACTATTTGCTTTAGCTTAAGATATCTTTTCTACTGCCATTCGCGAGAATGGCATTTCGCTTTTATTCAAGGACATTTTTTCTGACCATAATTTCTTCTATTCATCATATTCCCGCTGTGGATAGTGCAACGTAGCGGGTGCTCAGAGATTGTGGAATTGTGAGGACCATCACGCGTCGTGGATGTAGAGCTGGGTCGTCCTACCAAAGACGTATAAGAACAGTGATGTCTCATGGAAGGTACAGCCGTGATTTTGCCGATAACATTTACCATCTTCAAGCAGAATATGGTTTTAACATTAAATTCAGTGGTGCCATCATTTCGTCTTGAAATATGCAATTTCCGCCAACTGTAACCCCTTGGGAACTTCAACAATCTAATGACTGTTCAAGAAACGTAAACAACAACCTTGTCCTTATCCAAACAGAATCCAAGCCAAAGACAAAGGGTCATTCTTTTCCTTCTATCTTCTTCAGCAATGCCCGCTCAATGGTAAATAAACTCGACGCAATTCATGGTACTATCAAAGCTAATTCGTTTTCTATTGCTGCCATCACTGAGTCGTGGCTTTCGTCTCGCGTAACTGACGATCTAATCAGCTTACCAGGATATGTGACCTGCCGTAAAGACAGACCTGATGATAAACGGAGCGGTGGTATTTGTACTTATATCTCATCACAAACAAATTTTATTGAGTTAAACGACCTAAACAACTTGATCTTTGAATGCCAATGGTTACTGATTAAACCTTATCGGC
>NW_027179790.1:132500-145000 GCF_036669935.1 Montipora foliosa
GTAACTTTAAAGTATCGGGAAATCATACCCATGCAAGTGTTCATTATTCACTCTCGCTATATCACCTGAAGGCCATCTAAAAATGCATTTACTTAATAAACCGGGAAAAAAAATAGTACAACAACAAATTTTTAGTTCCAAACACACGGTTTACATGTCTTGGTGAGCGATTAATGTCTGAAAAAGGTCGAAGCGCAATCGGTCCTAAGATACTGTTGCAACGCAATATTGTGTCAAAAACCATTCCTCGGACTGAGCACATAGGTGGCTTTAGCAAATTCCATGTTCTGAGAATGGTGCCCAAAAACAACGACAATAAAGATAATCCAGGGAACCGTAATTATGCAGAATAAGAACTGCATATCTTCCGTAAATTTTGTGTTATACGCCAAAAACTGTTTACAGTTATTTTCAGACAATCATGGACAAAAGTGTTGGGAAGGTAACTTCATTTTACAGATACCCCCCTCCCCCTTTTCAATGTTGGATTTTCCAGGGGAAAAAAATGGTGACTTTTCTTACCTGAAGAATTCCAACATTGAATGTGGGGGAGGGGGGCCACAAGAGCATGGTATTTCCCAAATACTTCAGTCAATACTTAGAAAAATCGAATTAGGTGTGAAGTGACCTGATGCCCACAACCTTCCCAACAACTTTTGACCACGATTGTAGTTAGTGTCAAATGTAGTATTGCCTCTTGGATGAGCTCTAAACTTTAATTAGCCCGTGATATGGTTACGTGTACTGGTCACATTGGCATACATGAAGGGGCGGACGGACGTACGGACGTACGTACGGACGTTTATGACGTCATGGCTATAAAACCAAATTTTCTCACATCGATGGGTTACCATATTTTCTTAACTATGGTGCTCCGCGCGCGGAGCTCCGCTATAAACAGCCTTCGGATAAAACTCAAAGCTCAAAATTTTGCCAGTTAGGTGTTAAGCGAACACTCTTTCAAAATCTGAAGAAAAAAAGGAAATGATTTTTTGATCATAGTACCACTTTAAATATTTCCAGCGAACCGGAAGATAACAGCAAAGGATGGACCTTATCAACCCCAATTGATTTCTTAGTATCAATATTTTCTAGCAATAAGAACACTTCAACTTCATTGACTTTATTAAAGTGAAACTTACCCTTTTTTCTCTTCATGTAATGCGAGAAACGGCGATTTGAAGTGGGAAGTTTTGATGCAAGCTCAGTTGGATTGTTACGAAAATACTTATTGATAGCATTTGATATCGTAACTGGTTGCTGTAGAATTTTATTACCAACTTGTAAATTATCAATGTGAGAAGATGGACGCCTTTTATTAATTATTAGGTTAACGTTATCCCACATTTTCTTAGTATTACGAGAGTCTTTAAAAACCCGACCATAATATAATGAGCGAGAAAGTTTGTTAATTGCCACAATTTTATTACGGTAAATTTTATATTGATTATAATAACTAATGCAACGGGTTGTCAACCATTTTTTATACAAATAATTTCTAAGTTTGATTGATTTCCGCAGACCTCCGGTTATCCAAGGTTTATTAGTCTTGCATTTAAAGGGACAGTGTCATGAGCTGCGCACGCTCGTCGTCACTCGCTCTCGCGCTCTCGGAAAATGTCGGACGCCATTGTGGATTTGCCGGTAAGTGAAAATAATTTGCATGTATTTTGCATTCATGACTTTCATGTAAACGAGGTCGCTCAGAATTTTTGTATTTGTTCATTAGGAAGCATCTGCTACTCCTTCAACGGTTTGTAAATGCAAAAGTGCGTGTACTACAAAGCGCAAGGAGAACAGCAACCGAGGATGCCCTTGCAAAGGAAGAAATGTGCTTTGCAGCAATAACTGCAAATGTGGAACAAGGGATAAACCTTGCAGAAACAGAGTATGTTTACAGTCAGAAATTCCCTGAAGTTGCAGGCTGAATTGGCTCTAAATTTTCTTTGCTTTTTGACTTTTAGGAGTTACAGGATAATACATCTCAACCCGCTCAAAGAAGAGTGCGACCTAGACTCGATGGGTTTCGTCTATCGAGTGGCGGCGATGTTCCAAGTGAAGAGCAACAACGCATCAAAGAAAACAATGACGTGAAGGTAATCCATTCTCTCGTCTCTTGTACAATCGGTGCATCTCGAGGGAAGTTGCTTTCGTGTGTACGAATACCTTCTTGCACTGCCACGTGTGTATTGTAAGTGCGAATTTTTTTCCACTGCGGCAACCAAAATCTCGTATATAATCTAGACCTTACTACACTCCAACTCCAGATAAGATCTGGAGAACTCCAGATTCAATCCAACTCCAGATTCAATCTTGTGTGGATAAATTTTGTACAGTGGGCAATTTTTAAATGTAGATACCTATTCTAAAAATTGAAATGTAAATAAGCTTCTTCTTTTACATATATTTATTACTATTTTAATTATTTACTATTTATTTATCTCCTAGTATAGTGTACTCTGTTTTAGGAGCATTTTCATTAAAGCATTTTCATTAAAGACAACATCATTCCTTACCTTGTGTAAATGAAATATTTTAGATTATGTGCTTGTGTTTCTTGCCTGCCTATCATTATTACTTCTCAGTTATTTTAGGCAGCCAGTGCTCTCCTATTTTATTTTTATTTCTCATAATGTATTTATTTAACTAGGCAAAGTGAGAGAAATAAACTTGTTGTTGTTGTTGTTGTCAAGCCTGTTAGCTTTGTATGTGATAAAAATTTGTGGAAAATGTTTACCCACTAACCCTAACAAGTATTTGGTTTCAATTAAACATAACTTTAAAGTTATTGTTATTATGTTGGCCGGCATCCTTGTGATATAATTCAGCACAGTAATTACATTGCTTTTAAATGGTTTTAGGATTTTATTGCTACTCTTGATGAAGGGATGGTGAGGAAATTGGCTGTACGAAGTCTTCGCAGAGGAGTGGGGAGTATGGATTATATTCACACTCTCCTCATAATGGAGGATGACTTAGATGCAGAGGGCACAAACATGGTTGGGGAGGAAGACACCACCGAAACTGCACTTGCCAGCGCAACAACCACAGCAGTGGCTGAACCATCAGCTGGTGAAGTTGATCCTGGCCCGTCAGGGAGTGCCCCACTGGTCGAGTGGTGTGTATGTAGCCTGTGCAGGCCTATGCCACAAGCAATAGAAAATAAATGCTGCCAGCAAAGAAATTGCATAACAACATCTGCACGCTTTGGCAAATTATGTCTTGATCCTGATGTACTGCAACTGTGCATTCGTAATATGGGAGATATCAGGAATGATAGGGAGGACAACGGCACAAGAGCTTTCCGAAAAGCTTCTTATAGGCAATTTATATTGGCCAGACATGGGCACTTGGGGAGAGGGAACAGACGTGTGTGCCCTTCTTGTGTTGTGTTAAAAATAAGGGCACAGTTCCCATCACTCACTGGGGTTTATATGGGGTATAGGGAGCATTAAATTATTCGTTGGAGGTGGATTTCACTGTTTATTTAGAAGCTACAAGTCTATTCAGTGTTTAAGCAATGAAAACCAGCTGTTATTACATGTACTAGCTCTCATCATATATACACAATTGTTCAACTTCAAGCATTTTATGAAAATTTGTGCAGCTCATCCATAGAAATGCAGAAAAAAAATCAATTGGCCAGTATCCAGTTCTTATTACCTACAGTCCCACACTTATTCCAGTGAGTGACATGACAACCACTTGTACTTCTTTCCATTGAGCAGTTTTTCAGTTCGAATTTTCAGGATGAGTTTCCTTGGTGTATGTAACAGTAGCATGAATTTTTCATTGTTATAGTTCAACAATAATTATCTCTATTTATCTTTGGATTACCAAAATATAGATGCAAATGGTTACTGTATATGAATACATGTAGCTTCAACACAAGATTTTCTCCAGTTTTCTTTGGATTACATGTAAATAGATCCTAGTGACTGCTCTATATTTGAATAAAATAAATTGATAAGTAATGGTGAACTAGGTAGTAAAAATTATTTTACTCCCAGTAGCACAAAATAAAGAAAGAAATTATAATTTTATTCTCTCAGTGAAAGCTGCAACCATTGCCCTGGGAAATTTCTAACTGGTGCTCAAAACAAAACAAAAATTCTTTACTATTTTATATTTGAGAGTAGAAATCTGAAGTCTAATTCGAGTAGTTCCAAATGTGCTCAACGTTGAGCGTGAGTTGCAACTGATTAATGATATACTCTGGGAACAAGTAACTATTGTTGCAATGAATTATAATAATGTACATACAGATGTGAGTTATTTACTCTCATTGAGCACTGTGATCAATAGATGCATTGACACTTTTTTCTTTTAACGTTCAAAGTTGAACACTAGCTTTTTTGTAAAATGATCAACACTTACTTTCTCACCCAGATATGTTACAAATTTGTGAGAATTGAAGGCAAAAATGTTACACTAAATCAACAATTTGATAACATCAACCCTGTGTTTTAATGCTCCATAGGTGAAGTGTTGTTGTCTGTGTCCTCTGGATCATTATCCTTAGAGGGCAGACTAAATCTACTCCTCCTTTGCAACAATTCATTTGAGGATGGGGAGGGTTAGCAGCAATAGTGGGTGCCAAAAGCCTAGGGTCACTTGCATTGAGTGACACATTACGTGTGACAATATCATTATCTGCCAATCTGCTATGTAAAATTCTAGCTATGAGGAGTGGGATGTACTCATAGGTCTTGAGAGCCTTGACAGTTCTCAAATCCCACTGCTTGGTCCGTTGATTATACTTCCGAGAGGTGATCTCGCTGCCTGACTTATTGGTGGCTGAAGCAAGACCTAGATGGAAGTTCCAGTCCATGGCTGCTAGGTACTTCCTAACCTTGTAAGCCCTGTAACTATACAAGCAAAATAATGATAATTTTAGCTAAGTGTCTTCCTAGTCGTGAAAGGAGACATCTCATGCACCTTACAGTTCAATTTTATGGAAACAACATGTTATAATCTAACATTGTTCCTATTTTTGTCAACCAGACATGACAATTATACATAACATACTATGGACTATGGACATACCTAAAGGGTGTTCTCTTTGGTGTGTACACTAGTGACAGGCTGTTGGCACATTCGATGTTGCCTGTGTGTCTGAGAAAAGTAAGAAAACAAATGGAAATGCAGCCAGCTTAAAATTTTATGGTGTGCTAGTTATACCAATGTGACATTTACCAAGGTAGCTTACTTTGAGTGAAACAATTGTGAAATACAACTGTACATGTATCTTATCTGCACGATTAATTGTTGAAACGGATTCATTATTTATTACAAAGTTTTGCCCTAAAGTAAGTACTGTGTTACCTGAACCTCACATAGTATTTGAAACTTTCAAGTAACTCCGGGTTTAAAATTATCTTTTGCAACTCTGCATAGTCATTGTCACGCCTATCAAACCAAGGTAGACTGGGGTTATGGACCTGGTCTTCGTGGTCGCATTTCCCAGACAACCAGACATGTGAATCACACACATGGTGTAGGAGGCCAATCCACTTATCCTTGTAGGAAAAAAATGAAATAAACAATCAATACATCATTAAAAGTATTAAACTGAACTGGCAACTCAAAGTTCATAGAATGAATGCAATAGACCAAACTGTAGACTGATCATAAGATAATGGGAGTTACTTACTTTCATCACCTTTAAAGCCTCTTCATCAGATGTGGATTCTGACTGCTTACACACACAGCAGCAATACCAGAAGTGCTTGATGATAGCATCTGACCAGGCTTTTATTTTACTCATGGACTTGGCTTGTCCTATCTGACAAAGTGCAATAATATTATGTAATTGAATTTATATGTTATCCAAACAACATTAGAGAAATTGTATAACCCACAGTAATCATTTAGGTTCTTGATGAAATTGGGTCTGTGCAAGTACACTGTAAAATGTTGAACCTTCTTGCACCCCTCCCAAAGAGAAGCACTACAGTCACAGCTGTAGGGTATGACAATAATCCCTTCTTTTTTGTTTACATCAAGCTGTAAACTCGGTGATTTTACTGCAAATGCATACGGAGTACCTTGGCCAAGCATTTCCTGATGCTCTTGGACTTGTGCCAAACATCAAGGCTATGAAAGACTTCCCCAAACTCATTTGCTGTGTGAAAATAGCAACGTAAAAAATTAAGATAGGATTCTTACAAATTTTGCTACGTGCATCAAATTCTCATTTTTGCATCGATAATAATAGTAATTATCAATTACTCACCGAAGTGGAGGTAAATATCCACCACTTTCACCGACACTGAGGTGAATAATTGTTTTAGTATATACCACACAGGCTGAATAACTAGCAGCCCAAAGAGTAACTTTCTTTGTGACAACATGCCGACAAAAGTCCTTTTGTTTTTCTTCGGCTGCTCGGAGGTGAATACTACTTGCCTAATCACCTCCAAGCTAGCCAATCAGTACGTGCGAAAAGCACTATTCACGTGTGTGGTATATACTACTACTACTACTACTACTACTACTACTACTACTACTACTAATAATAATAATAATAACAACAACACTAACAAAAATAACAATACTAACAGTAATAGTAACAATAATACTAATAATAAAAGCTACCAATTATACTAATAGGTATAGCATATTTGATCTGCCTGTTTGATCTATCTCTGCCTGACAAACAAGATACTGGTAAAGTGTGTCTGTTACTAGAATAGTCAGTCTATTTATAAAACATTACATTACTCTATATTTTCTGTTTTGACTTACAACACAAGTAAGGATATCACAACAATAATGTTGACTTACCAATAAGCTTTTTAATGGAAGATGATGCATCAGTTGCCAACTCAACGACATTAAGTACATTTTTAAGCCTGGATAATGCATTTTTCAAAGCGTCCTTTTCCATGTTTGTAGATGCAAGGCCCACGTGACGCTTGTCCCTCACCTCAATTTCTAGGATGTAACTTGAGGTTATTTCCATCAGGAAATAACATAGGTTCTTGGCACTGAACCCAGGAGAGTCACATTGTCCATCTCCACCCACAACTACCTCAGAACCAGCAAACTCCTTCACCAACTCTTCACGCATCCAGGACCACCACTCCTCAACTGCTGGAAACAAATATAGTCGCTGCATACGATAGAAAGTTGAAGATGACAGAAAGGACAGGCCCATGAAGTCAGCCATTCGACTGACTTTGCTGAAATTGTTGCCTGACAGAAGGATTGCTGCTGCAGCCTGTAAGTTGTTGCTAAACATGCCATTTAACTCCTCAGATGAGGCAAACCTGAAGGTGTGTCCATCCTTGCACCATGTATTTACAACAAGTGTTGTTCCCACAAAGTGATGTTTGACCTGTAGGGCTTTGTCACAGTCAGGTGTCTTACAACTTCCCTCAAACAACTTTAGAAAAAGGTCTAGGGAGCAGATAAACTTTCTCTCTCTGGCAAGTTTAACCTCTTTACGAAACTTGAAGAGGTCTTCACCTCTGCTTAGTTTGCGGTGAGGCCCACATTCTGGTCTATCCTCCACGCATGGAACATCTGGTCTGTCCTCCACACATGGAACATCTGGTCTGTCATCCACACATGAAACATCTGGTCTGTCATCCACACATGAAACATCTGGTCTATCCTCCACACATGGAATATCTTCTGTAGGCATCTCAACATCAGATTCCTCCACAAGAGTGTCCACATCTTCCATCAAACTTTCATCATCAGACGAATTGCTTTCAATGAAATTCAGACTGAAAGAGATCAAAAAAATAAATGTTACCTTAAAAAGTAAATAACAATTAATGAACAAAAGGTAGGGAAAAATAATGGGAAGGTGTTTCAATTTTCACATTAAAATCTACATGTACTTACTCCATTTCCTCAGACTCAGCACCACTATCATCTGAAATGGAGTCATCAGCATTCAACTGTTGGATGGCAGAATTATATAGCTTCTTGTATCTGAACAAAACAAAACATTAACATGACTGTAGTCGTATTCAAACATTTTACTAAACAGTCAGTTTGTTCAATTAAGAAGATCTGTCCCCTCATTCAGCATCTCTTCCTGTATGATACATGTATAAAAGGTAAAACCAAACCCCAGAACTAGTTGTGATCTGGTGGACACTATTTGAGAAGGCTGTTATCATAAAACAATTCCAAAGGTAGGGATATCTATATAATGCTGTAACAAATTTTAAGCATTGTTTCTTGCAGTTACTAATAAACTGTTTTTACATGTACTTCATGTGCAAGAGATAATATAAATTCAAAATATATTATCAACATAAAAACATGGGTAACTGACTTGTTCTGTAAACTATTCAAAGTGCACTTCAACTTTATTTCATACCTCACAATTTCAGAAGAACTGTCTTCTGACTCCTCTGCTGATCCCTCATCGTCAGTAAAAAGTGAAGAGTTCAATTTCAAATTGGAACTGAAGACAGAAGTGAAATGAAATGTTATGGAATGAAATGAGTGCGACAGTCATGAAACTGTTTGTGTTTTGGCATGCACCCAGATAAACCAAACTCGTACTTGTATGTATACAATTTACAACACAGTACACACACAGACGGTAAGATATTAAAATAATAGTAAATTGATAGTAAGAACAAAACACACGTTTACTTTTCATGAGGTGTGGTAAGGTTGTTAGCAGTGCTTCCATCGAGGGAACATTTGACTGGACTTTGTTCTTGACAACCAACGATCGGTGATTCAACAATACATGGCTCAACCGAAGGCTTCACAGGAGTTGAGGTCGGTGGCCCTGTAAAAGACACAATTTTTCTAAGTCCAAGCAGATGATGAATAAAATTGCTGCTCGTATGAAATAATACATTGACTACTCGCACCTTCAATTTCCACACCGACATCGACATGTTTTCGCGTCACATGAGAGATCGAACTAGAAAGGACGTCTACGCTTGATTCATCTCTGCAAACAAACGAGAGAAATCAAGTGGTAGTTCTTTTCTTCACTGGAAGGTAAATTAATCAACAGGAACACAGAAACGGAACTTACCTCCTACGAAATTCCAATGACAACAAATGCGCTGCGAAGGCGCTGTCAGTACAGGCTTCGTATCCTGCGTTAAATTTTGCCTGAAGCCACGATTTAAAAATGTTATTTTCAAGGTAAATACGTTTGCGACATCTCTCCCACTCCTTCTTCGCCTCTTTTGAATCGCGAAATATCCGCTTTCGACCTGAATTTTTCCTTTTTCCTCCGTGACCGCCGCCACCACCACTAGTCGACGCCATCTTGAAGTTGGCGACTGCACAAATTGAAAAATTCCGCCGGAACTTTTCAAGATTCGATCGGAAGCTCACGCATGCGCAGCACATGACCCTGTCCCTTTAATTTTGATCGATTTGAGTGGTGCATGTCGATTACTAATCTTATTAAAGGAATGTAGGAATCTGGTCAAACTTTCATTCGCATCATTACACTTAAATACGGGTCGACCAGTCTTCGCACCTCAGTGCATCACAGAAAGCATTTTTATCAAACTTTTTAAAATCTCTAATTTCAATTATATCGGGAAAGGGGCTTAGTGTGGGATCATAAGAAAAAGTAAAAACAGGCAAATGGTCGGCTATCTCGACTGCAATGCTACCGCTCGAACTTGAAGATACGAAATTGGATTGTATATGATCTATGCAACTTATTGTTGTCTCGGTACTACGTGTAGCTTCAAATATCAAGGGATTAAAGCCTTCAGAATGAATCAGATTGAGGTATTCTTTTGCAATTGCGCTTCTAACAAGTGTGTTGATATTAATATCACCTAAAATTAGGCACTTTCGCTTAGACAAAAAAATGGTATGTAGAACATGTTCAAATTGCTCAAGAAATTCACGTTGAGATCTGCCAGGAGGATTATAAATAACGCCAATTAACAAGTCACTTGTCTCTACCCAGATATTTTCAATACAATCCATCTTTAAATCATTTCTCAGAGAATAATCAAAGCTTGATTTTAAGTATAATGCAACCCCGCCCCCAGTTGAAAACAAGCGATTGTCCATTAGCATGTTATAACCCTGAATATCAAAACAGTCTGTATCAAATTGAGGCCCAATCCACGTTTCTGAGCAAGCAATTAGATCGAACTGAATGGATATGGTATCTAAAAAAGTACATAGCTCATTATAATGTTTGTTTAAGCTTCTAATGTTTAGATGGAGAGCCGACAGTTGCGGTCGGACTACACTAGAAAGTTCATTTAACTCCTCAACAGTGTATATACCATGATCATTATTAAAAGACTGTATGTTCAAATCTGGGTCATTCGCATCACTATTCATCAGTCAATCTGAAATTAATCTATAAGTTTTGTGGCTCAAGCTTGGAAAGAACTACAAAAATTTCAACAAACCTGACCATAAAATAAGCATCTAGGTATTTCCATATATAGCTCCATCTATGTAAAGTTTCCCTCGATGAAATCTCGGTTTTTTTCCACTTTCAAAAGCTACTTTCATCACATCCTTAAGCTTTTTCTTCTTTTCTCTGTCCTCCCAAATTAGATCTTCAGTCACCCAAACACCATCTTGGAGATCACGCTTCTTTTGAAGGACTCTCAACCTTTCCGGACGATAAAGAAACTTGCATATTATCGTTCTAGGTTTATTGTCACTTCGGGGACCAATTCGATAAGCATTTGCTATTACTGGTTCGATATTAAGCTGATTGGATAAGATGTCACGGATTTTTTGGCGACAGTCCTCGCTAGGAGATTCAGCAACATTATTGAAACGAAGATTATATTCCCGCGAATACCTCTCAAGGGACAGGAGTCGTTCATACAGGTCTTCAATTTGCTTCGCATAATTGTTGATAGTGCATTCAACTTCATCTACTTTACATCTTGCATCGTGGAGCTCGCCCTTGAGTCCCTCTAGGCTTTCATTGAGAGTGTTAAACTTTTTGGATATCGCGTCCAAGGCTACTTCACTCCCCCGAACTTTATCTTGTAGCTTCGAGATATCTTGCATAATCCTGCTTTGACCACTGCACAAGTTTGTCAGCGATTCACGTACAAACGCTTCAAAATCCTCCTCTAATGCTTCACCAGACTTCTTCGATTTTCCTCGCTTATTTGACGACATAGTAACACAAAATCACAACATACCATTAGGTAGATATAAAAAGAAAAGTACACGAAAAAAATTGATTTTTCCTCTTTTATCTCAGAGCTTCAAATTTTGCAGCCATCTTGTTCGACGACCACTGACAACGAGCTTCGTGCATATTTGTTCAGTTGCCTGGATAAAGCTTTGTCTGTCCATCCTAACTCAGCCATCATCCTTCTGGGCGATTTTAATCAATTCAAACCCGGTAATCTGTGTTCATCTTTCAATTAAAAAGTACTTGTCACTAAGGCAACGCGTGGTAATAACGTCTTAGACCAGGCCTACTCCGCGCTTTCATCTTATTATGCTGAAGCTAAGATTCTCCCCCCACTTGGTATGTCCGATCACTCAAGAGTCTTTCCTTAACCTTTGAATGTTTTGCCCTCACACCAACCAACCATCCGTATTACGAAGAGGTGCTGCAAGACTTTTAACAAACAAGCCGTTTACTCAGTCTTCTCTCCAGTCTTTCACTTGGACATCGCTTTACCACCTACCTACGTGTGAAGAGCAATTCTCCATGTTCCAATCAACAATCAACAACATTATTGATAATCATCTTCCAGTAGGTCATTTTAAACTTCATCCAACTGATAAGCCCTGGTTTACCGCTGACATAAAAGAAGCGATCATTGCTAATGGACAACGTGCTTGGGTCAAGGGGAATTCCATCTTATATAGATTTTATAGAAGGAAAGTCACCAAGCTCTGTAAATCTGCTCGCCAAAACGTCTATCACAGCAAAGTTATGAACACCCAACATCAGAATACTAAGAAATGGTGGGATAGCATCAAACAACTCTCCGGTCAATCGAAGTCTACATCTCTTTCAAAGATGGTTATAAACCGTTCCACTGTAAGCGGTCTTGAGCTGGCAGAGATTATTAACGCCTCCTTCAATAAGGTTAATGCTGATATACAACCTTTACTGTTTGATGGTATCCCTGTTCGGCTAACACCTGACGAATTCATAATATTACCAGATGCAGTTGAAACTTCTCTCCTAGCTATCAACGAACGTAAATCCACTGGTCCTGACAATATACCGAATTGGTTACTCAAGGAATGCGCCTCTGTGATCTGCAGTACAGTAGCTTCTGACTTTGTGGCTTCTACGTTTTCATCTTTGGGGTGCAACACCTGCAAAACCTGAGTTGGCATTTAGTGTTAACCGGATGGATCTCCTTCACACTTTGAAAATTCAACGCATCTGTCAACCAAGGAACGGTACCAACTTTGTGCGGACGTTTGCTAAAATATCTAAGCCCATGTCTGCCGACTCCGACTTAAGACCTATCTCACTTACTACCACTCTTAGTAAAGTCCTTGAGGATTTTGTTTTTGGCTAGCTACGTCCTATCATCATGCCT
>NW_027179790.1:150000-164657 GCF_036669935.1 Montipora foliosa
CTAAGGACGGTATTCAACTTCTCCTCCGACGCTGCATAGATCTTAAGATCGTCAATGTAGAGAAGGTCCGTCACCTTAGTGCTCAGTGGCTTAGAAAATCTATACCCCTATGTCGCCTTAAGTGACCATGCGATGGAGTTTAGGCAGATGGTAAAAAGCCTCGGGCATAGCGAGTCTCCTTGGGGAAGACCTCGCTTAAATTGGATAGTCTCTGATATTTCCTTGCCTAACTTTGTTGTGGTGACAATCTTGGTGTTCCACGTGCTGCAAAGCTTGGTAACCACCCTTTCCAACCATCTCGGGAATCGATGTACTTCCATCATTTCGCAGAGCCAATCATGATCAACGGAGTCATATGCCTTTGTGACGTCTACTCACGCCATACTCAGGTTCCTTTTACCACGATGACAGTCTTGTGTGACCATTTTGTCGATCAACAAATTATCCATTGTGCCACTGCACCCCTTCTTAGCTCCCCTCTGCTCAGCCTCCATTAAACCATGTTCCTCCAGGTGCTCATCCATTGGAACCAACAGACATGCAGTAAACAATTTGTAAACTGTGTTGAGGCATGTTATCGGCCTTTAGTTGCTACTTGAGAATTCTCCCGGTTTGGGGATCAGTGATGTTTTGCTCCCCGCAAACCAGATAGGAAAATCAGTCTGGGCCATCGAAATTGCCTTAAAGCTTGCTGTGACACCATTATGCAACACCTCAGCTTTCTTCCACCAATAGTTTGCCAGTTTGTCTGGACCAGGAGCGCTCCAGTTTCTCTTCTTTCCAATGATCTTAACTGTTTCATCATCCGTTAGGCCCCATTCCCCCTCATCTGGGGGAGGGACACACCCATGTATTGCTCTCTTGACTTCCTGTAGCCATATCGCTGATTTGTCACCAGTCCCCTCTGTCTCCCACAACTCTTTCCAGTATCCACTTGCCTCGTCAATGTTTTCAAACCTTTGTTTGTTTTCCTCACTTGTGTCGGTGCGAGTCTTATATTTTGGTCGTTCACTTGTTTGATTACCAATGTTCTTTGACATGCAATTAAGACCATCATACACTCTTCCGGGGTCCTCTTGGAATTGCCGGTTCAGCACCCTTGATTCCTCCATAACCTTTTTCTTACAAAAACCTCTCTTCAACTTACGCAATAGCATCTTGTTTTTATCCATGTAACTTACGAGCTCAGGCACCGAGATTTTCCTACATTCCTTTTCCAAAAAGGCCCTGTTCTTACGACCTCTTTTTTGTGAGCTTTCGATTTTCTTTTATTCTCTCCATTTCTGCCTTTGCAGTTGAGATTTTTTTCCTTGTTTCCATAACTTTTTTCTCATAAACTATCTTCCATTTCGGTGTTGGTTTCCGCGAGTTGTTAGAATGGTCTGGAGTGTTTTTCTTCCATCCTTTTAACAAAAGAAAGGCGACGATCACAGAATACAGAACACAATTCGCGATCCACAAATATTGGAATGGGTCCCCCCCCCCCCCCCTGGGGATAACTCACTTTGGCTCATTAGCGTAGTTATAACCTTGTTTATGCTTTTTAAATCGCTCATTGTTGGTCTTTCTTTTGTATGGGTGTCAACATGACGCTCAGTAAAATCACCTTGCGTATTACTAATAGACAAAAGAATGCTACTAGCTGACTCCAATAACTCACGCTCTTTGTCATCGATTGTTGTTGTTTCCACAATCACACTATCCTCTTCTGTTATTTGCATATCTCCACTTTCAGTTCTTTCTACAATATGTAAATTCGTCTCAAATTCCGAGTTCTTACTACAATCTGCCTCCAATAAATAACTTTCAACCACAACTTGTTCCCTTGTTCCACTATTCCTTGTTCCAACATTACCAGCCATCGTCAGTGTTACATTGCCGAGAGTTTTTTCTGTTCTGGCCGCTTGATCTCGTAAATTTTGCGCTGTCAATCCAAGGTCTTCATATACTCACTCCTCCCACAACTCCTTCATCAAACACATGTAACCCTTTTTCCTTCCGTTATCTTGAAGCGGAGGGTTATCAGAACTAGTGAGCTCAACAGCTTTCCTCTTGCACTCCAACAAGACACTTGTCATCTCCTCCGTCCATTTCATTCTCCCGTTTTTTCTTCCAGTCTGTGAACCGCTCGTCATTGATTCGACTTACAATTCTGAAACTGTTTTTTTGAAGAATTTGTTCAAAGTTATTTTCCCGTCCAGAGACACCAACTCGTTTGAACAACTTGTCAAACAAGCAGCTAAGCATATTATATACTTTCTGTAAGCGCTCTGATGCTCTAGACTTGGCTCGCTTTCAACTGACGAATCTTTTAGCTTAGACTAAAAATTTTACGTCCGCCATACTTGCCGCCATATTATTATTATTATTATTATTATTATTATTATTATAACATTACAAGCGTGAAAATTGAATGAAAGCCACAACTATTGGCGCCGGAACATAAATTGAATAAAACAGTTATGTTTCACACACAATACAGCAAGAAAAACACAAAACTAGCGGCATTTCCGGGTACGAATAAGCAAAAACCCTATGCGAAAAATGGAAACGTATTCCCGAACCAAACGCAGTACCGCAAACACTTCGGGGGTTTAAAGGAACCTACTTGGGTAACACATGATGTATAAAATTAAAAGCATAAATAAAGCTTAACTACAAGTTACGTCTAGAATGGTTCAGCACTTGAGCATCGGGGTAACGTTGTATACTTGACTAAGCTATAAGAAAAGGCACAGGAAGCACTGAATTGGCAAGCGTAACCTCTAGAAGACAAATACGCAAAGACTGAGCCGCCGAAAGATAAGAAATGGAGCTAAAAACTAAAACAGCACACAAACTGTCCGCTCTGGATAAGAGACATGGGCCAGCTAGAGAAATAAAGAGCCCATCCTGCAAAACGTTTTACAAGTCCAAATCTCGAAAATTGAGGGTAAAAGGAGAATTGAGGGTAAAAGGAGAATTATCATTGTGATCACTATCATTGTCCCTCAAGAAGTATGAAAAGTGCGCGGTAAAAGTTTGTGCTACTTCCCGTTTGTTAACAACAAGAATATGACCCTCTTTAAGATTAATGGGGTCCCGACTGAGGGAACGCAGCAGACGTCTTCTGTAAGAGTTGCAAAGGAATGCTAGTGAAATACACTAGCATTACTGACATACCTCAACTTGAGGCCCACTGGGTTTCTTTTCCTATGAGACCGGCAAGGCGTCATAATCTGTTTTAATGTCGTGGATGTTGTCGTTGTTTCGGAAATGAACCACAAAAAGCCATGTGAATATGATCTTTACAAATATGCCATATCGATTCACTCGTGATAAATAAAAACGCCTTGTGAAATTAGATCGTGAGTTAAAAAACAGCGACGTCGAGTGAATTTATTTTAGACCCACAGTGAGATGGAGGACTCCGCCAGCGAAAATAATTCGCAAAAGCAGAATTCGAAGCGAGTGCGGGTCACTTACTCTCGTGCAAAGAGCAGTGAAGAAAAGTCAAAGCAGTTGAAAGAGTGGAAAAAAAGAAAGCGGGAGGAGCGAATGGCAGCCAAGCTAATCGTAACAAGGCGGGAAGCAAATGAAAAAGCAAATACACCCACATGTGATACAAGAACAAGAACGGATCAAAAGAAGCGTTCTTCTCCTCTTCCAGAAACAACTGATTTCCCGAGCAATGCCAGGCAACCGCGAAAATCCTATTCAAGAGGAGCTCTGATGTTGCAAGCGGCACGGAGCAGAAAAGTTGGGTTCATTGAACCAGTTAATACAAGTAAACCACGACATTCAAAATTCCATCGAGATCCTCGACCAGTAAGAAAGGGATGCGTGACTAGTAAGGATGCTAAGGCAGATCTTAAGGAACTAAACCCTGATCACATTGAATACCTCTCAGAACGTGTAGTTGGGAGAGGAAGTTACGGAGAGTGTTATCGCGCGCGTTATCGAGGTATTGATGTATGTGGATATTGATGTGATTGTTAAGAAAATGACGCACAATAACACCACAGAAGGCAAAGAGAGAGCAAGGAGAAGTCTACTGCATGAGGCAAAGGTGGTCAGTGCATTGGATGACCATGCCAGGCTGCCCATGGTTTTAGGTATCGTCACACAAAAAGAACCATTGTGCTTGGTCACGCAATTTCATGGTGTAGAGGATGAAAGTATAACCCTTCACCAGGCTGCAAGCACAAACATGCTTACACCATTCGTTAGCACTGAGTTATTTCTTGAAATATGTTCCGCGCTGAAATATGTGCATTTAGCGGGATACTTACACAATGACATCAAGGCCAACAATGTAGTTCTTGAAAAAAGCCTGACAGCCTCAGACAAGTACATTCCTGTCCTCATAGATTTTGGTAAAAGCAGTAAGGCAGGAACAGGTTCAGAGTTTTTGGTATCAACCGGGAAAAAAATGTTGCCTGAAGAAAGAAAAACGTATTTGGCCCCAGAGGTTTTTAAGGACCGGCTTTACAGCGCCGCCAGCGTTGTATATTCGTTAGCAAGAATGTTAAAATCTATTTCTCAAATGGTGGGATTTTATTGGTCAAGGAGGCGACAGCTGCATCACCGTCACAGAGACCTAGCCTCGACGATTTCATGAAACGACTTGCTGCAATTAAATTTGAATGAAGGCTTTTTCTGCAAAGTACGCGCACAGATAAAACGTTAATAGTTGTTTTTTAGGATTTTTTCCTAGTATGGGAGCGGAGTGAGTAGGGTCAGGCCGTCTTAAGAGTAGCCATTTAAACGACAGAAAATAATGCAGTTTGTTTCTTTATTATTCCGAAAACCATGAATTGTTGGGCAGCAGCAAAAGATTATTCCAGTAAGCCCTGCATTACAATTATTCTCGCGACATGCATACTGTCGGGGGCGTTTTGACCGGTTATCAAAAAAAGCAATCCGGTTGCTGCTTTTTTTTATGATTTCAAATTAAGACAAAGTTTAACCATTTCCTTTCAGAATTCAATAAGACGTGTCTTAGTAACACATTTACTTAACAAAACAGTTCGTTTGCACACTTATTTCTCAATAAGATTGAGATATGATCCCAGGCTCTCGTGAACTTGATTGCCAAACTCACTCAGGCCTTAATGAAGGACACATTAGACACATTAGACCGTGTCCTAATTTATACGTAAAATAATAGCAACTACACAACCTCTTGAAATTTCTAGCGATTAAGGTTGTTGTTAACTAGGCTGATTGTTACTGATAATAAAAAAGACAATTTGCTTCACCCCCTTGACAGTAATTTTCTTGTCCAGTTTCTTCAGTTTCCAGTATCCTCGGGTTTCTTGGATTTCATCTCTTAAAACGCCTTTAACGAAATATCTGTATTTTGAATAACAACTTACAGAAATAAGCACTGTTCTTCTAGCAAAGCATTGTTCAGTTCCTGAGAAGATCATCGGAAGGCATGGTTATTTGTCTTCAGTTACAATTGAGTCGTTCTCCAAAGGAAACTTCTCATCGTTTGTACCTCGAATTTCAAGTGGCTGATTTTGCATTAACGGCTGTTTCACGTTGACTTCACATCCTGTGTTTAATGTCGAAGGGTCTCTACCACTTCCTTCCTTCTGAGTACTTTTTCGCCAACTTTTTCCGTTGTTTTCTACATTTTGATCTTCTTCGCTTTTCCTGAATCGAATGTTTCCTATACTTCGACATCTCTGCAGCAACTTCTGTCGTTCACTGATTCGAAGTCAATTAAACACTCGGAAAGAACATTTGTTTTTATAACTGATCACAATTCGCACTGTTTGGCACTTAATTTTCTCACTTGCATTCTTTGCTACTCAGTTATGGTTTTTCCGACAAAATTCTCACTTTCCCTTCTATTGGTATCGGTAATTTGGACCCTAGAGACTCGTCGAAATTACTCTGCGCGAGTGTTAACTTACTGCGGGTAACTGCTATATGCCGAAGTTACAAAAACAAATTATCTGATGTTACTTTTCTCCCGAATCTTTTGCTTGCCTTACGACTCTTTTCTTTCTCGTGTTGCCTCACTTTCATGTAAGTGCCGCTGTTTGAACCTTCAATGCGGCCGACACAATAAAAAACAAAAGCACTTAATTAAGCATCAACAATAATGCTTTTGTTCGATTTGCCGGATAACGAATAATTATTTGTATTCATGTTAATTTCTTGAAAGTGAGAAAAATGCTTCAGACTTTCCGTTTTCACCTAATTGCGCGATCCAAGAAACTAAAAGTGCTACATTGTGGAGAAACGTTGTTGCCATGCCCTTTGTTGTGAAGTGTCACCTGTGTTTCAAGAAGTTTAAAACTGGTACTTCGTTGACGAAGCATTTCCATCTAAAACATCAGCGAAGTACCTTTAAAAGAGAGAGGTTCGAAGACGATTCAGGCAATCATGCCGATGAGGCGAAAGCAGTTACTCTGGGGCATGAAGAAAGAGAGGAGTACTTGAAGTGGTTGAGTGTCCTATTGGAACGTATCAATTCATCCTTAGTACCAGATCATCCAGGTAAACACTCCCTTATGATTTAAGTTGGAATACGTAGGCTTCTGCCAACAATTTTGTTCGTCTATTCACAGCAAAATGGTGCCATATTGACTGCTTTCAAGTTCCCGAGCAGTACTTTTTCCACATGTTGAGTCGTTTGGGGTCCCCAATACTGGATAGCGTCCGAGAAGTTAAACACAGGCGTCAACCAATTTTCAAGAGGAAGACCCGGCGTTTCTCTTACAAAATATTCGAGGAGGATGGATTTCGGAGGCTGCTAGATGAGCAAAACGTTTTAGAGTTCAAGTCCGAGGCACTCTTCCGGAATCACGAGGAGGTTCCAGATATTGAAGAAATGAATCCAGAGGAGGCCCTTATTTTTGCAAAACAAAGAGCCAGAAATGCTGGAGCAAGACCGACTAGTCGATCAGTCATTGAAATTAGCACTGGTGAAGGAAGATGTACGAGGGAAGTAGAACTTATTTGGTGGCCTGGCTTATACTCTTTCTCCCGTTATGGTAAACTTACCATTAGGTTTTTCGTGAGAAAGACCTCCCTTTAAATACTCGTACTCGTTAGAAAAGAAGCGAGGGTTTGTTTGAATGCAAATGTCTTTTTAGAACACAATTCAAAGTTAACTTTACACATGAGATTCTAAATATTTTTCCTTTAGTAGCTGTGCCCAATGTAAGGAATTGCTGATTTGAAAGTATTTGGCTATCTACTCGTTTCTCTGGGTAACCGGTCGTTTCAGCCATGAGTTGTATTGCCCTACATCTGACGTTGTAAGTGAGTTAGCTAACTCTAACACATCTCAGTTCTTGTTGTTTTTAAACTCTAACCGCGATTAGCGAGCCACTGAAGTACTAAAACAAAAGCCTTTCTCGTTCTTTAAACTATCGTTGCGACTAGCGAATCACATAACTCATCAGCGAACTGACCAACGATATTACTGAACTGTCCGTTTGCGAAGCATAAAACACTGGCGAAACGACCGCAATTCTTTCTATGCATACTTGAATCGCCAAACGTTAAGTTTTACTAAGGTATCTTAGCTCCTTGTTTCGGTACCACGAAATGCGCAAGAGTTCGAATTATCTTTTATTTGCACATTTTTTAACATTTGTGACAAATCACTTAAGTATAGCTAAACGTCTTAGCGGGCTAAATCCCGTGAACTTTACAATACAAAACCTCATGCCAGAGTGGCTAGATAACCTGTCGTTTTGCTACAACGTTAAGAATAAATTTACGACAATTTCTCGTTCGTAAGTTTGGCTGAAAATCATCTAGCTACCTTAGTGTAGCAAATCGACTGAACTCCCGCGTTAGTAAAACGACTTTATATTAAAACAAAAGGGGCTAAACTACAGAATACACGGCCACTTTTAACCATGCACCAAACGAGCCGGCTCGTTTGCTCTTTGCGTTGACGAAGTTAATTGCAGGCTCATACGCTCTTTATGTACATTAAGATGGCTCGTTTGCTCGGCAGTGGATCTCAGTGATGTGTGTTTCTATTTTCTCTACTTAAAAGACAAATATAAGCGTATGCAATTGTCGTTATAAAGAAGAAAAGAAAGCGTTCAACTCCATGTAATTTTCCCATCGTGTGTTTACCGTACATACATTTGACTTCACTGCCTAGTTACATAAACGTAAATAATCCTTATCAGTGTTCGGTTTGTTCATTCCCTTGAAACGAGCATTACAATTCGGATTGAGTAAATACTAAGGCCCAATCCAAACGCCGCTCCGCTCACGTGCCGAACCTAACTCAATAAAGTTCGACTAAAGAGCGACTTTGGAGCGACGGCTGATTCATACGCCCTACCTGGGTCGAACCAAACTGAAATCCATACAATGGTAAAGGGGTCTAGGTAAAGATAAAACTTCCGAGTGTATTGTGGTAAGATTATAAATTATCACAATTTATGCGTTAGGTTCGGCACATCACAAGAACGCCGTGTGAATCAGCCGCCGCTCCAACGTCGCATAGTGCGACAGACCCTGCCGAACTTAACGTTGTTGGCCGCTCCAAACCTAACCTGCCGAACCAAACTGATTCAAACGCCTCTCTTCTGCCGCTCTTAACTCATCAGTTAGGTTCGGCGCATGAATGGATCGGCGTTTGGAACGGGCCTAACCCTTCTCTCTCAACTGAAACAAGACACTCCTGCCGGTTTCGGACCGTTAGAAATAGTGATCTTAAGCAATGACGACGGCAACGCGAACGTCAAAAAAAACTGAATAGGCTTAACAACAAAAACAACTCTGCACGTGCACTACACCTTTTTGGTACATTTCTTTGTCGACACTGCACGACCAGGACGTGAAATTTGCTTTCTGTTTATTTAACTTGGCTGCAGTCTCCAAGAATTCAACTCCAGGAAATTTCAGCAAAAAAATTGACATTTAAAGCGAATTGCAGTAATCAGGACGTTAAAAAAAAAACGAGAATTCATTGTAATACTGACATATTCGCTGCCGTGAAAGTCGTCGTTGCTAATGATCCCAATTTTATGACGTATGCAGCATTTTGCTGACAAACATCGACACTAATTGCCCAACTGTATCAAGATATCGGCTATTCTTTTTCTGAACGGGAGAGCGGACGACTGATTGTACCATCTGAGGGGTTTGCTTGACAAGAGGTCGTCGACTGGAAGCTGAAAAGAAAAGGAAATATAGGTGTTAATAGATAAGACATTACATCAAACTAAAAGCACAATACTTTCAGGACGAGTGATAAGATTTTTCAAACCTAGAATACAGGCATACATTCAGCACAAATAACTCCCAAGGTGGAGTTAAATCAACCCATTGCGCTGGAGTTAAAATTTTTGTAAGAACTATTTCAACTCCAAGAAGGAGTTATTTTCCTATGTGGCAGAGTTAAAATAACTCCATAGGAAGGGTTAAAATTACCCCAAGGTAATGAGAGTTATTTCAACTCCAGATTTGGAGTAAATATGGAGGTAAAACTACCCAAGAAAAGGAGTTATTCTCGACGTAAATTTTAACTCCACCTTTGGAATCTTACTTTATATGGAACGTATAAGAGAGAAATCCAGTTTAAATGGCATGATTGCTTTCAGCAAAAAGCAAAAACAAATCGACAAAAAAAAAAAACTGGATGTCTTTTCAAGTCTGCTGCTTTTGACAGAGGAGTTCGTAACCCACAACCAACCAACTTCCAGGTTATGACGTCATTCACGTAAAACAACTGAAATACCAACGATTTTTGTAACTGGAATAAACTGAAGCGAAAGTGAGCTGCAAAAATACCTAATAACGAAATAAACGCTGGTTAACTGTTGATGACACTCGAAATCCTTACCTTGCGTTTCAAGAACTGTTCAAAAAACATCAAAAGAAACACACCACAGTCGTAGCCGTTTTCTTGCTGTGGTACCTAGGACAACAAATTGTAATAGATCAATTTGCTCAGTTTAATTATCTAAGGAAATACAATTTCTTTATATTTATAATTCTATAAAGGCGGCCGATGAAAACTCGAGTGTTCTCCGCGAAACGACACCGAATCAAGGGTTTGAGGCCTCAAGAAGGTTATAATGGTGCGAAAAAGAAAGGACAAAGAAGAGAGAGCCAAGGAGAAACAAGGACTATGCAACCTTTTGTTTTCTATTAGCAACGTTTGAGATACAAGGATGATCTCAGCGGAGCCGTTTTCAAAAATCCCAAATGATAAATATATCAACTATCAACGTGGAATAGAAATCCAGTTATAAGCTCACCTTAGGGTAAAAAACTGGCATAGATTTGTCACTAAATTCAGGGGCTCTCGTATCCACAGTTCCTCTCGTTACTGCTCACTTGCATCTAATAAAACTTTAAATAATACAAACAAAGTCAACTCTTGGAATACAGTAACAAATGATACATGTAAAATGCATCATCTGCATTGTGCTCTACCGAGCATCAACTCCTGACCTAAGTAATATACAGGAAGCAATTGTAATCTTACAAAAATCATACACGGTAATTGACGCACCTACGAAAACTTCGGCAGCCAATTTAAGAACATTCCTTTTGCTATTTTTCCATTTCTCGTCTGTCTAATTATTTTAACAGAAAGTCAAAGAGTACAGCAGTTTCAAGGAAAGTTAAGAAAGTATTAGCTCAGGAAACTTAATGACGTATAACGAATCTTGAAGACAAATATTGATCGTGTCTCTGTATTACCAGGAGCTACTGAGCAAACTTAATTCTAGTGATCTGTTTGGTATTAGGTGCCAAGACATGATGAAAACAGTTTTTAAGGCAATTCAGTTTGAAACGATGCCGAAGTACATACGTGGTCTTTTTCAAATGAGGAATACTGAACGCAACCTACGAGGATCAAGGAAACTTGTTATCCCATACGTTAACACAACCACTTATGGTCTACATTCCTTCAGATGTATACACTTCTGCAAACATGTGGAACTAACAGAGGACCTGAGGTCATTAACGTCCTTGAACGAGTTCAGAACTAAAATATGCCAAATTTCTTTCGAACATCAATGTAGTTTTTATTTATGTAAATAGTAGTTTAATGTACTGTATATAATATATGACTTTATTTATTTATTTATTTTTTCTCGGACAAATTAGCTATACAGCTACTCTTGTAAATCCGAGGTGAAATAAAGGTGATCTTGTTGTTGTTGATGTTGTTGTGTATTCTTCGTTTGGAGTAAAATTGTGTCACCATAAATAAAAAGTAGCTTTGCACAGTATTTTCATCTTAACTTTCGATTTACAAATTAAACTTACCTTCGAATTAGTTCAGCTTCCTGCTCTCTCGAAGATGGAGTACAGTATAAACTGTCCTCGGAACCCCAAACAATAGAATCAATCATAAAAATGGGTACCCTAAAAGCGACGATGCGAAAGTCAGAATGTGTAAAATATGACCTACACGGACGGTGTAGTAGGGATACAAATTGTGTGATCACTGGTAATACATAGCCATCAAATACATTACCACCACCAAGAATAGGTCTCAAACACATGAATTCTTCGAAAGACTATTCTTACCGTTCACTATGCAGTAATGGGAGGTTGTAAACCAAAGCCAGGAACCAGTGACCACTAAAAATATCAAAATAAAACCTTGGAATTACAATACGCAATTTACTAATGTGACCAGAGCTACTCAGACGAGTACGAATAGAACATGTAGGTGTAAACCATTTGAACCAAATATTAACCAAGGAGCGACAAACCTGAGATAAGTAAAAACCTTTTAGTAATGACATGGTGTCCACTAGATCTCACTTCAAACTGGTCTGTTATATAATTTACAGAAAAGGACGAGGGGCTGATCATGAAGACCTCTTTAAAGGGAGAATTTGATGTCTCTGCACATAGGCAAACTGTCACTTCAGCCCATTTAATTCCATTGTTATTGAAACAATTGAAAGAAATGATGCAGGAAACGGATACAATGCCATTGAAGTGGAACTACTCGTTGGAATTACTTTTGCAATCATTTCCTTTGTTTTATAACCTACTGCATGCGAATAGATAACTTGTGCGTTGAATAAAATGTTCAACCCGTACAATATATACGATAATCAAAACTAAATTTGATATTTTCTGTGTAAACCCGCAGTACATGTATCTTCTACCAAATTTGGGTCTGAGTAATTCAGTGTATGTGCTTTAATACTTTCTGTGATTAATGAACATCATCTGGTTCAGAAAGAAAGCGTAAAATTTACAACTGCTAGCGCCAAAGCTTGGACATGCGCAAAACTGTGAAACTGCCCCTTTAAAAAACAGGATTTTCTGGGATTAAACGAGAATTTCCGTGATATCCTTTTTCCACGGGATCAATCACTTTTACAGTCTTGTGTGGTCAAAATCCTATCAATGTTGGTTCACCAAACAATTAAACAACCAAAATACTATAATACAAAAAAATAGACACGCAAGCTTGCAAGAATCACAAACCTTCTACACACTGGAATAAAAACGAAATCCATTTTAAAAAGGTCAACTTTCCTTGAATGAGCAAGCCCTCTCATGTCGCTCTTCAGCACTAAAAACATGTCACGGGAGAAGAAGAGTTAGATGTAGCTATACCAGTAACCCTAGGATGCCATGTAAAATAAATTAAAATATTGAAGGAAACCACGAAGGGGGGAGGGAACTACCATATATAAGCTATAAAGGCATGTGCCGCCCCTAAGGGTATGGTTTTTGAGCCATTATGGTCCGAAAACGGGTACAGATTTGACCATCATGGTCTGAAATTGGGTATGGTTTTAAAGGAACCAAGATCGATTGGAGAACCAAGCAGCACACCCCCAACAAGAATTCCGTAAGTACCCTTTTGTGAATGCCACCTTATTTGATGCACTTCAATATGTTTATTGATTTACATGTATAAGCACAGATTTAAAAAAGAAATGTTTTCACGAACTTGCCTACATGTACAAATGGTAATTACTGATTTAATAAAAACAGATTATTCCTGTCACAAAATGTTCTTCAGTCATATGACTAGACTCCCCATATAAAATACACTGTACTGTTTTTCCAATTATATTAAACAGCAAACACATTCATTTCCTTGTCCCCAGATGGCGAAGCTTATGCAGGCGTTTCAGTAGCTGGGTAGCACAAAGTGGTCACCATTCTTTATTCCTCAGACAGTTTGTAAAGAAGAATGAACTAAACACGTGGCTGTTTTAACTTTCTGGTCCATTGCATAGATGGCATACCTTTGAAAAAATGAAGGGAAAGAAAACATTGCTTGTAAACAAAGTAAACAGCTCTAGCTTGAGAAATTTAAAGCTCCCACAGGTCATCAAATTTATCAACAATGCATACTTACAGCATAGAAAAAATCAACAATTGAATCGTTGATTTCCGTCCATCATCCAAGGTGTCCATATCCATTTGCAGAACAGTAACTTTTGCCATGGATGGTCGTGGTGGGAACACAGCCACGATACTCGGAAAACCAACAAACAAAAGTAAAAAGATTGAACCGAACTTTGTTGTTACACTGAACAAAGCCTTACACATGTAGCATGAAATCACACATTCAATGTAAGTTAACTGCTCTATATTTGAAAGCGGTTTAACTGGATATGTACGTGGAGCTCGCCTCAAGGAATCCATTCCAATAGCTGAAAAATAAATCTTTAACAAACCTGTCCTGATGAGTCAGATTGTTTGGTGGTATGTCATCAGCATCCAACACATCCAAGTCACTGTTAGGATCTGCAAATTTATAATACACATGGATATCTTAAAATATATGTTCAACTCTGTGCATTAATTGTCAGACTAAACAAAAGGACAAGAACAACTGAGTTTGACCATCACAGTGAACCATGTGTTTCATATACTCAATATTTATCTACAGTATAAAGCTGACACAATTAAAAAAACCACTGTGACATATCAGGACTTAATTCATTGTCGCTAAATTATTTTATTTCCCAAGCAATGAGAGATTTCCCCAGCTTAGAGCAAATCAAAATATTTGTTAACTTTTTAAATCTTAACATATAATATTCTGAAGTCTCATTGAGAAAAAAAGTATATCATTCCAAGGCCTCAATGGGAATCAATCAGGACCTTCTACCTGTATGTTCTCTTTGGAATCCTACCACTAAGCCAAAAAATAAAAATAAGACTATACAAAGAGCATTCAGTTGTTGTTATGGGGCCACAGGGTCAACATTACATGCACGCAAGTCAAAACTATGAAAACAAGAAACTGTTAAACACAAACAACCGGGATGATATGGGGTCCTACAAAGTATCCACACATAACCCTAAACTGAATGATGGAGCTAAGCACAGGAGTCTCCGATAGCTCAGGAAGTAGAGCATACTAAATGGTGAACGGGAAGGTCACAGGTTAGATTCACGTTAGCAACTTTGCATTCTGTTTCCTTAAAAATCACTGGGAATTTGGAATTACTATAGATTCAATGCTTTGTCCCCGAGAAGGATACAGTGCACTGGACTTCTACAAAGATATTAAGGACATCCTGCATTGAGAGAGTCAATTGTTTCTGTCACGGATGAAGGGGGAGTCATCATCTAGTCTACCCCCTACTCAGTGGGACAAAGCAGAAGAAACATTTACGCATTATTAAAAGCTTTTTCCTTTGCAATGGACGTTTTCTCTGCAAAGATGGAATATTATTATATTTCTT
>NW_027179791.1:0-22500 GCF_036669935.1 Montipora foliosa
TTTTTTACTGATTCGTGTACACTTTTTTTTTAAATAAGAATATTGTTTTCCGGTCTAGGCTGAATTCACCATTCTTCATGACGTTTCTGTCTCACCTTAGGCTGAAAAATATTCTTGTATAATTGTTACATGACATTTCCGTTTCGCTCTAGGAATGTATTAGGGGTCATCGAATTACACAGTTGTTCCTCGGTGTCTAGATCTCTATTCGCGTTTACACTGTGACCTTCCGTTACAATATCCTCCCATCGTCTTTCCCGTTTTTGCCCCAGTGATGTCACAGATTGTCCCACGTCAGACGATAGCTTATGGGCAGTGCGTTTTGGAGCTTCAAAACAAATACATTTCTCGCAGAAACACAAGACGGAAAACGAAAAATCCCGATTTTTGTTCAACAAACGTTTAAAAAAGAAATAATTTTATAACAGGTTAATTATAAAAACATAAAATTGTAGTGTATTCACAGACTTTTATCAACACAAGATCTATGTCCGTTATTCTCAGCCTCGGGTTTATCCTTAATATTTGCTGTTCGCAAATCTCAGCATTTCGATATCCTTATTAACAAATGTATTCTTGTTTAAAAAAAAGGAAGCATTTCCGCTCAAGCTAACCCTAACCAGCAACACCCCGTGCCCAATAGATAGTAAGACACAAGGTATTTTCCTTGTGGCAGTCGAACTGTGAAGTAAAGCGATACAGATTGAATGCACTGGAGACCCCGAAGTCCTTCCTTTACCTGGGATGTACTTTAGGTAATTTCCATGGACTTTTGGCGATTATTTGGCAGGCACTACGCGCTGGCCTAAATTGTGAAAATGGGTGTACAGAAAGCCTGTGGACGTTGACTATTATGTTTCTGAACACACGGAAAACATTTAGTGGCAAACACCCTCTCCACTCCGCGACAATAACATTTCTGTGAACCGTTGTTTGTGAGGTTTTTCAACTGCTTACATCACGGATATGTTGTTTCATTCGAATATTTACGGACCCTTGTGCTCAGGCTATCTCCGGAGAGTTTGATGGCGTTTCTGGCTCAACTGGCAGACTGCATTCTGGTAAAAGCTGGTGAATGGTACAGCGCATTCCCGGTCTAATTACTTTTTGTACGGCATTTTGGGAAATAAGTGCCTGAATTGCGGATAATTCGTTCTACCAGTGAGCGATTTGTCTCTGATGTTCTATCTCGAATTGGTATGTATATGAGTGCGGAATATTCGTTTCTGTTAATTTGGCAGGCCACGTGGCGAGCTTTTTGTTTTGTTCTCAGGAGACAAGAACGGGCGGCCGGAAAAAGTGCCCTGGGGAAACGGGACTTGACTTCTAGAACCAAGGAGAGCAGTTGCCGTCCCACTAATGGGGACTTGACTTGTATCGCCCCGGTGGGTATTCGAATTCTGTGCTTCGGTAGGGTTTTCCTCATAAATTCCTCTGGTTTTCAAAAAAGCTAAAAGTCAGCTGGTCAGAAAGAAAAAAAGCTAGAAAAAATTTGAAAACAGTTGAGACATTTAAAAAGTTCAGAAAAAAGATCGACTAGCATTTACATGAAACGACGACTCTCAAAGAAAAAAACATATGGTGGAAACTTGACGCCTGAGATTCGAATTGTTGATAACTTACGAAACAAAAAGGAGCTATTTCTTAATATCCAAAGCCCTCCCGGTGCTTCAACGAAGGGTGGGGAAAAAGTCAATTACATTCCTTGATTTAGAAAAAAGACTGTAAACAAGGAACGGCCTCTGCAGATTCAAAGTAAATGAGCTAAAGATTTTGCGTCCTGCTCACGGACAAGATTTCCCTACTGAGCTAATGCGCGTCTGGTTATGAAAGCACTTTATCAATAGCATCTAATAAAGTAGTACGTTTAGCATTGCGCTCACCGGAAGACTTTCCTTTTTTCATAGATGTGACAAGCGAATCAAAAAACTGTACTGAGCACCGGACAGAAGAAGTAGGTTAATGTTTGGACGACGCTAAAATCATATGTCTTTGTTGATACAACCCCCACACCACGGAACCGATGGCCATTCCGGCAACGATTTGAATTTATAACTTATAAGGTTCTGGAATGATGTGGCTGATGTAGGCTCTTATAAACGTTTTCCATCCTCGGGCAAGTTACTCATATGAGAATAGAACGCCCTCGGTTTCGCAAGACCCCGAGGTGTAAAACTTTATACCAAAAACATATCGCAAACAGCCTTAGACTACTTGGATCAGCTTAGTAAAAAAAAACTGGGCTTGACCTGCTAACGCTCTTAACATTGCGGTTACACAAGATTATACTACAGCTATAGCAAAACAAATTTAAAAATTAATCTCAAGAGATCAGACAGGCATCTTTTCATAATCATCCTGTGAAAGACAGATTTATTCCCGAAATATATTCTATTTGATTAAACGGCAGCACTTATAGTTTTTTTCTCGGGATTTAGAAAGCCTTCGGACCACTCCAGACTGGTCCTTTCTTCTTGTCGTGAGACCCTTGAAGTAGGTGGTTTTTTGTCTTCGGTCCACAGAGTTATCAAATTTGGATTAACCGTTTTCACACTTTCAGCCCGTAGAAAGCTGTAATTTTAAACAATGGATGGACTAAGAACTTCTTCAAACTTTAGTCGAGTTGTCCGGGAAGGGGAGGAAAAGTCGTGTGGGGGGGCCCTTGGGGGGAGGGGGGAAGGTTCGACCAGTGGTTGAAATAATAACAGATAGCCTTTGCAGAAACAGGAAATAATCAGGGACATATTGATAACACCATAAAGTGAACGCTAAGCTCACGTCCCTCTAGTATAGTCTTGAAATCCACCCATTAGTATATATATATTATAGGATTATGAAGAAATCAATTGAAAGAGCTTAGCTGACTGATGCCAGTTTTTGTTCAAATTCCTTTGAAAACGAAAAAGTATGATAAAAAAGCTTCACTTTTTAATTTCAAATTCCTTTCATCTGACGGGCTACTTTGCTGATACCTCGACCACAAGAAATGGAACCCCAAAAACACTGCTGCCGCAGCGCCCGCATTCGCGGTGTAGGTTCTTGTCAAACCCCGGCGCCGCAACACATGGATATAGCTTAGGAGGACGCTCAGGGGCGGATATAAGGTAAATAATGACCGGTTTGCAAAACAACGAAAAAGTTCCTAGGGGACTTCGGGGGTATGCTTCCCCGGAATTTTTTTTTTGGGGGGGGGGGGGGGTTAACTCCCCCTAGTCCTCTTTCCAGTGTTTCAAAGACTTCATTCACCAGCGCATCAATCAGATGATCGCGAGACCGCCGTTGAGTAGTCACTAGAGACCTTAGATTCTACGAAGAGAGGACGAGAACGAGTACGAGATTTGGATGCCCTTGTTTAGCGAAAATACTGGGAACATTTGTAGCTCGGACGATTAATCTTACTCTCTTTGTTAGCAGCATAGGTTGCTCAGTTATTCTTCTTGCTGGTAACTGAGCCTTTTTGCTGGTCGAAAAATGCCAAAACTGCTAACCGTGTTGTTGACCTGTTTTGACACGACGACCATTGATTTTTGCAAAACCTCGCACTAAAATGATGACATTATCACGTTTTTCCCGCAGCCAGTAATGGTAGTTCTGTGAGAAACTCATATTCGTAGTCTTTCTCTTCCTAGAATCTAAAGCTCTCTACTCACTGCGTTTACTGATTATGTAACGAAGACAGTGACAAATGACTTACTGGGTAGAAAATAGCACAGCCAGAGCGTGGACTGTGCCCGAAAATTGACAAAAAAATTAACATCATTTTCAATATTTCAACTTGGAATTATACTTTTATTTTAAAAATTAATGTATATTTTTCATGAAAATTGACCGATTTTGGTAAAAAGGTGGAAATCGTATGGATCCACCCCTGTAACCTCGTTCTTAATCCGAGGCAAAACAAACAACACATGGAATAACTCGTCTCAACTAAACACTAAAGCATTGCGGCACTGCGGCGCCAGACATCCTACTCAATTCACTTTAACCTTAAATCGACTAAAGCACCGTGAGACCAGCTATTCTACTGAACTCAATTTAACCTTAAGTCGACTAAGGCACCACGGCACTGCGGCAGCAGTCACTACTCAATTCACTGTATCCGACGCGAACCAAGCGAAACCCTCTTTCGTTCACTTCGGCACTGCTTCTCGTGTCGCAAACGTAACGCTTCTTTGTGGATGATGGATATTCTGCAATCGCCCCCATCGACGAATAGCTACCCACACATCCTTAAAACTGACAACTGGGAGTTGTAGACGAGGAGGTTTGTTTTTTTCTGCGAAGGCGAGGAAGAAATCCATTAATTACCCGCTATTTTGTGAATGTTAAAAAACAATGCGATTTCTCTTGGATGCAGTCTTGCAAAATTGTTTCTAGCAAGGATGATCTACAAGTTGACGTGACTTGTAGGTCTAAGTCCGTACAACCTCAAACTGCAGGTTACTGCAGTTTAATTTTATTCTTAGATTTTCAATAAGTTAACGCAGCCCACACCTGGATGAATTCTTACGATTATTAACGTTTAACTATCTTATGAAGAAGAAAGATCCACAATCTTCCAACTTAAATGGGAGCCATTTTTACTTTTTTTGAATAACTGAATGTAGTAAGGTGTAGCTTTTCTCCAGTAAACAATCTGCTCTAGTTTGATGAGAATTTTCTTGGTACACAATGCTCCAACATGCCGTAATGTAACTCCGTTGTGTGAGGGCCTGTTTGCACGGAGGGAGGGTGCCCCGGCTGTCCGAGTTACCCGGCTAGGAGGGTTAAAACAAGTTGAACATAGCCCGCCTCTACGTGCAACTCACCTAAGCGGGATGGCCAGCCATTGGGCTTCCCTTTGTAAGGCCACTAAGCACAACAAACACGATGGCGGACAAAAGAAACGTTTTGGAGGCAAGTTTAATTTGTTTTTTATCTCTTAGTTCGGTGGCGGCCGCTTTTCAGTGTTTATTACATTGATCTCTTCATACCGTGTAAACTCCTCAATGCGTTTTCTAAAAAAGGGTATGAAAACGGTTGGCTCTCCCAGCCAAGTTAGCTGGGTTTGCCGGAGCACCCACGCTCCATACCCTGCCCTAAGTATCACTTTGCAAGCAGTAAGTTGCATTGTGTAAGTCGTGTCATCTCGGGTAAAGTATCATCAGTAAACCAGATGAAGGATGGTATTGGGTAGCCGAAATATTGTTCAAAAAATACATTTTCGCGTTAGTATCAGTCGTGCAGTAGTCTACCTGAATTTTTTTTTAACTCCATTACTTACAACACAAAAGCTTACGCTACTTATATTACTTACAATGCAGTACATACACTACTTACAATACAATACGATCACTAACGCTACTGACAATACAGAAGCTTACACTACTTTCAGTACAGTACCGGCATAACACAAAAATGGCACATCAAGGAAAAAAAAATATAGGGCCAAGAAAAACTAGATTAAAGTAGTTTCCTTTGTAAAGGAGAACCTTAATATCCTTCAAATATGCATTTCTCGCAGAAACACCAAGACGGAAACGAAAGTACCCGATTTTGTTTCAACTACGTCTAAAGAAAGAAATAATTTTATACGGTCAAGTTAAAAACATAAAATTGTAGTGTATTCACAGATTTTCAACACAAGATTATATCGTTATTTCAGCCTCGGGTTTATTCTTAAATTTTCGCAAATCTCAGCAGTTTCGATATTCTTATAAAATGTATTCTTGTTTAAAAAAAAAGGAAGCATTCCTAAGTAAAGCAACAGTGCATAGAAGTAAGACACAAGGTATTTTTCCTTGTGGCAGTCGAACTGTGAAGTAAAGCGATAAGATTGAATGCAATGGAGACGAAGTCATTCTTACCTGGGATGTTTGGAATTTCCATGGATTTTGGCGATTATTTGGTAAAATTGTGAAAATGGGTGTAAGAAAGCGTGGACGTTGACTATTATGTTTCTGAACACTGAAACATTTAGTGGCAAAACTCCGCGCAATAACATTTCTGGAATTGTTGTGACTTTTCACTCTTACATCACGGATATGTTGTTTCATCGAATATTTACGGGACCTCGTGCTCAGGCTATCTCCGGAGAGTTTGATGGCGTTCGGCTCAACTGCAATGCATTCTGGTAAAAGCTGGTGAATGGTACAGCGCATTCCGGCTAATTATGATGCATTTTGGGAAAAAGTACTGAATTCGATAATTCGTTCTACCAGTGAGCGATTTGTCTCGGATGTCTTTCTGATTTGGTATGTCTATGAGTGGGAATATTCGTTTCTGTTAAATTGGCAGGACAGTAGCGAGCTTGTTCTCAGGAGAAATGAACGGGCAGCGAAAAAGTGCCCTGGGAACGGGACTCGACTTCTAGAACCAAGGAGAGCAGTTGCCTCCCACTAATGGGGACATGACTTGTATCGCGGTGGTATTCGATTCTGCTTCGAGGGTTTTCCTCATAATTCTCCGGTTTTCAAAAAGCTAAAAGTCGGCTGGTCAGAAAGTCAGAAAGCTAGAAAAAATTTGAAAAACAGTTGAGACTTAAAAAGTTCAGAAAAAGATCTTACTAACATTTACATGAAACGACGACTCTCAAAAGAAAAAAAATATGGTTGAAACTTGACCCGAGATTCGAATTATTGATAAATACGAAACAAAAGGAGCTATTCTTATATCCAAATCCTGGTGCTTCAACGAAGGGGGGGGGGGGGGGCAAAGTCAATTACTTCCTTGATTTAGAAAAAAGACTGTAAACAAGGACCTACTTTTCAGATCAAAGTAAATGAGAAAGATTTTGTTGTCACGGACAAAGATTTTACTGAAGCGAATGCGCGTCTTTTTATGAAAGCCTCTATAATAGCCTCTAAAGTAAGTTAGCATTGCATCACGGAAGACTTTCTTTTCAAACAAGCGAATCAAAAAACGGTTGAGCACCGAAGAAGAAGAGTAATGTTTGGAGACGCTAAAATCTATGTCTTTGGATACAACACCAGGAACCGATGGCCTTCCGAAGTTTGAATTTATAACTATAAGGTTTTCTGGAATGATGTGGCTGATGTTCTTATAAACGTTCTCAGTTACTCATATGAGAAGAGAAAGCTCTCGGTATCGCAAAGACGAGGTGTAAAACTTATACCAAAAACATATCGCAAAGCCTTAGACTACTTGGATCAGCTTAGTAAAAAACTGGCGACCGCTAACGTTCTTACATTGCGGTTACAAGATTGCTACTAAAGCTATAGCAAAACAAATTAAAATTAATCTCAAGAGATCAGACAGGTTTTATCATCATGTGAAAGACAGATTTATTACAGAATATATTCTATTGATTAACGGCAGTACTTATAGTTTTTTCTGGATTTAGAAAGCCCTCTATACTCCAGACTGGTCCTTTCTTCGTGAGACCTTGAAGTATGTTGGCTTCGGTCCACAGTTATCAAATTGGATTAACGTTTTCCACTTCGACGTAGAAAGCTGTATTTTAAACAATGGATGGACCAATAACTTCTTCAAACTTAGGGGGGGGGGAGGGTTCGGCAGTGCTGCCGGGGAGTCGCCTGGTTCACTTATTTTTTTAGTGGTTGAAATAATAGCAGAAGACTTGGCAGAAACAAGAAAATCAGGAACATATTTATCAACAATACTGAAGCTACGCTCAGTCTATAATTATAGTCTTAAAATCCAATTAGCATATATATATTATAGGATTATGAAGAAATCAATTAAAGAGCTTACTGACTGATTGAAAGTTTTTTTCGAATTCCTTTGAAACAAAAAAGATGATAAAGAAGCTTCAAGTTTAGGTTTGCAGAACACCCGACCACAAGAAATGGACCCCAAAAACACTGCTGCCGCAGCGCCGCATTCGCGGTGTTGGTTCACCGTCCTTTTCATCCGCTGTGCCGAAGCGAATAATAAATGACCGTCAAGCGCGCAACACATGGATATAGCTTAAGAGGACGCTCAGGGGCGGATATAAGGTAAATAATGACCGGTTTGCAAAACAACGAAAAAGTTCCTAGGGGACTTCGGGGGTATGCTTCCCCGGAATTTTTTTTTTTTTTTTTTTTTTTTTTTTGGGGGGGGGGGGGGGGTTTAACTCTCCAGCGCATCAATCAGATGATCGCGAGACCGCCGTTGAGTAGTCATTAGAGACTTTTAGATTCTACGAAGAGGACGAGAACGAGTACGAGATTTGGATGCCCATTTTTAGCGAAAATACTTGGAACATTTATAGCTCGGACGATTAATCTTACTCTTTCTTAGCAGCATAGGTTGCTCAGTTATTCTTCTTGCCGGTAACTGAGCCTTTTTGCTGGTCGAAAAATGCCAAAACTGCTACCGTGTTGTTGAATTGTTTTGACACGACGACCGTTGATTTTTGCAAAACCTCGCACTAAAATGATGACATTATCACGTTTTTCCCGCCAAGTAATGGTAGTTCTGTGAGAAAATCTCGTACTCGTAGTCTTTCTGGTCCTAGAATGTAAAGCTCTATACTCACTGCGTTACTGATTATGTAACGAAGACAGTGACAAATGACTTCCTGGGTAGAAAATAACACAGCCAGAGCGTGTCTGTGCCCGAAAATTGACAAAAAAAAAAAATCACACCATTTTCAAGATTTCAACTTGGAATTCTACTTTTATTTTAAAAATTAATGTATACTTTTCATGAAAATTGACCGATTTTCGTAAAAGGGTGGAAATCGGTATGGATCCGGCCCTGTAACCTCGTTCTTAATCCGAGGCAAAACAAACAACACATGGAATATAACTCGTCTCAACTAAACACTTAGGCATTGCGGCACTGCGGCGCCAGACATCCTACCCAATTCACTTTAACCTGAAATCGACTAAAGCACCGTGAGACCAGCCATTCTACTGAACTCAATTTAACCTTAAGTCGACTAAGGCTCCACGGCACTGCGGCAGCAGTCACTACTCTATTCACTGTATCCGACGCGAACCACGCGAAACCCTCTTTGGTTCACTTCGGCACTGCTTCTCGAGTCGCAAACGAAACGCTTCTTTGTGGACGGGTATTCTGCAATCGCTCCCATCGACGAATAGCGACCCACACATCCTTAAAACTGACAACTGGGACGTGTAGACAAGGAGGTTTGTTTTTTCTGCGAAGGCGAGGAAGAAATCCATTAATTACCAGCTATTTTGTGAATGTTAAAAAACAATGCGATTTCTCTTGGATGCAGTCTTGCAAAATTGTTTCTAGCAAGGATGATCTACAAGTTGACGTTACTTTGGGTCTAAGTCCGTACAACCTCAAACTGCAGGTTACTGCAGTTTAATTTTATTCTTAGACTATCATTAAGTACTTACTTCAAATAAGTTAACGCAGCCCACACCTTGATGAATTCTTACGATTACTAACGTTTGACTATCTTATGAAGAAGAAAGATCCACAATCTTCCAACTTAAATAGGAGCCATTTTTACTTTTTTTGAATAAATGAATGTAGTAAGCTTTAGCTTTTCTCCAGTAAACAATCTGCTCTAGTTTGATGAGCAATTTCTTGGTACCCAATGCTCCAACATGCCGTAATGTAAGTCCGTTGTGTGAGGGCCTGTTTGCACCGAGGGAGGGTGCCCCGGCTGATCGAGTTACCCGGCTAGGAGGGTTAAAACAAGTTGAACATAGCCCGCCTATACGTGCAACTCACCTAAGCGGGATGGCCAGCCATTGGGCTTCCCTTTGTAAGGCCACTAAGCACAACAAACACGATGGCGGACAAAAGAAACGTTTTGGAGACAAGTTTAATTTGTTTTTTATCTCTTAGTTCGGTGGCGGCCGCTTTTCAGTGTTTATTACATTGATCTCTTCATACCGTGTAAACTCCTCAATGCGTTTTCTAAAAAAGGGTATGAAAACGGTTGGCTCTCCCAGCCAAGTTACCTGGGTTTGCCGGAGCACCCACGCTCCATGCCCTGCCCTAAGTATCACTTTGCAAGCAGTAAGTTGCATTGTGTAAGTCGTATCATCTCGAGTAAAGTATCATCAGTAAACCAGATGAAGGATGGTATTGGGTAGCCGAAATATTGTTCAAAAAATACATTTTCGCGTTAGTATCAGTCGTGCAGTAGTCTACCTGACATTTTTTTTAACTCCATCGCTTACAATACAAAAGCTTACGCTACTTATATTACTCACCATGCAGTACAAACACTACTTACAATACAATACGATCACTAACGCTACTGACAATACAGAAGCTTACACTACTTTCAGTACAGTACCGGCATAACACAAAAATGGCACATCAAGGAAAGAAAATATATAGGGCCAAGAAAAACTAGATTAAAGTAGTTTCCTTTGTAAAGGAGAACCTTAATATCCTTCAAATATGCATTTCTCGCAGAAACACCAAGACGGAAACGAAAGTACCCGATTTTGTTTCAACTACGTTTAAAGAAAGAAATAATTTTATACGGTTAAGTTAAAAACATAAAATTGTAGTGTATTCACAGATTTTCAACACAAGATTATATCGTTATTTCAGCCTCGGGTTTATTCTTAAAATTTCGCAAATCTCAGTTTCGATATTCTTATAAAATGTATTCTTGTTTAAAAAAAAAGGAAGCATTCCTAAGTAAAGCAACAGTGCACAGAAGTAAGACACAAGGTATTTTTCCTTGTGGTAGTCGAACTGTGAAGTAAAGCGATAAGATTGAATGCAATGGAGACGAAGTCATTCTTACCTGGGATGTTTGGAATTTCCATGGATTTTGGCGATTATTTGGTAAAATTGTGAAAATGGGTGTAAGAAAGCGTGGACGTTGACTATTATGTTTCTGAACACTGAAACATTTAGTGGCAAAACTCCGCGCAATAACATTTCTGGAATTGTTGTGACTTTTCACTCTTACATCACGGATATGTTGTTTCATCGAATATTTACGGGACCTCGTGCTCAGGCTATCTCCGGAGAGTTTGATGGCGTTCGGCTCAACTGCAATGCATTCTGGTAAAAGCTGGTGAATGGTACAGCGCATTCCGCCTAATTATGATGCATTTTGGGAAAAAGTGCTGAATTCGATAATTCGTCCTACCAGTGAGCGATTTGTCTCTGATGTCTATCTGATTTGGTATGTCTATGAGTGGGAATATTCGTTTCTGTTTAATTGGCAGGATAGTGGCGAGCTTGTTCTCAGGAGAAATGAACGGGCGGCGAAAAAATGCCCTGGGAACGGGACTTGACTTCTAGAACCAAGAAGAGCAGTTGAATCCCACTAATGGGGACATGACTTGTATCGCGGTGGTATTCGATTCTGCTTCGAGGGTTTTCCTCATAATTCTCCGGTTTTCAAAAAGCTAAAAGTCAGCTGGTCAGAAAGTCAGAAAGCTAGAAAAAATTTGAAAAACAGTTGAGACTTAAAAAGTTCAGAAAAAGATCTTACTAGCATTTACATGAAACGACGACTCTCAAAAGAAAAAAAAAATATGGTTGAAACTTGACACGAGATTCGAATTATTGATAAATACGAAACAAAAGGAGCTATTCTTATATCCAAATCCCGGTGCTTCAACGAAGGAGGGGGAAAAAGTTAATTACTTCCTTGATTTAGAAAAAAGACTGTTAACAAGGAACGACTCTGCAGATCAAAGTAAATGAGAAAGATTTTGTTGTCACGGACAAAGATTTTACTGAAGCGAATGCGCGTCTTTTTATGAAAGCCTCTATAATAGCCTCTAAAGTAAGTTAGCATTGCCTCACGGAAGACTTTCTTTTCAAATAAGCGAATCAAAAAACGGTTGAGCACCGAAGAAGAAGAGTAATGTTTTGAGACGCTAAAATCTATGTCTTTGGATACAGCACCAGGAACCGATGGCCTTTCGAAGTTTGAATTAATAACTAAGGTTTTCTGGAATGATGTGGCTGATGTTCTTATAAACGTTCTCAGTTACTCATATGAGAAGAGAAAGCTCTCGGTATCGGAAAGACGAGGTGTAAAACTTATACCAAAAACAGATCGCAAAGCCTTAGACTACTTGGATCAGCTTAGTAAAAAACTGGCGACCGCTAACGCTCTTATATTGCGATTACAAGATTGCTACTAAAGCTATAGCAAAACAAATTAAAATTAATCTCAAGAGATCAGACAGGTTTTATCATCATGCGAAAGATAGATTTATTACAGAAAATATTCTATTGATTAACGGCAGTACTTATAGTGTTTTCTGGATTTAGAAAGCCTTCGATACTCCAGACTGGTCCTTTCTTCGTGAGACCTTGAAGTATGTTGGCTTCGGTCCACAGTTATCAAATTGGATTAACGTTTTCCACTTCGACGTAGAAAGCTGTATTTTAAACAATGGATGGACTAATAACTTCTTCAAACTTAGTCGAGTTAGGAAAGGAGGAGGAGTCGGGGGGGGGGGGGGGAAGGTTCGGCAGTGCTCCCGGGGAGTCGCCTTGTTCACTTATTTTTTTAGTGGTTGAAATAATAGCAGAAGCCTTTGCGGAAACAAGAAAATCAGGGACATATTTATTAACAATAATGAAGCTAAGCTCAGTCTATACTTATAGTCTTAAAACCAATTAGTATATATATATATTATAGGATTATGAAGAAATCAATCAAAGAGCTTATTGACTGATTGCAGTTTTTTTCGAATTCCTTTGAAACGAAAAAGATGATAAAGAAGCTTCAAGTTTAGGTTTGCAGAACACCCGACCACAAGAAATGGACCCCAAAAACACTGCTGCCGCAGTGCCGCATTCGCGGTGTTGGTTCACCGTCCTTTTTATCCGCTGTGCCGAAGCGAATAATAAGTGACTGTCAAGCGCGCAACACATGGATATAGCTTAGGAGGAAGTTCAGGGGCGGATATAAGGTAAATAATGACCGGTTTGCAAAACAACGAAAAAGTTCCTAGGGGACTTCGGGGGTATGCTTCCCCGGAATTTTTTTTTTTTTTTTTTTGGGGGGGGGGGGGTGGGGGTTTAACTCTCCATAGTCCTCTTTCCAGTGTTTCAGAGACATTCACCAGCACATCAATCAGATGATCGCGAGACCGCCGTTGAGTAGTCACTAGAGACCTTTAGAGTCTACGAAGAGGACGAGAACGAGTACGAGATTTCGATGTCCATTTTTAGCGAAAATACTTGGAACATTTATAGCTCGGACGATTAATCTTACTCTTTGTTAGCAGCATAGCTTGATCAGTTATTCTTCTTGCTGGTAACTGAGCCTGTTTGCTGGTCGAAAAATGCCAAAATTGCTACCGTGTTGTTGACTTGTTTTGACACGACGACCATTGATTTTTGCAAAACCTCGCACTAAAATGATGACATTATCACGTTTTTCCCGCCAAGTAATGGTAGTTCTGTGAGAAACTCGTACTCATAGTCTTTCTGGTCCTAGAATCTAAAGCTCTCTACTCACTGCGTTACTGATTATGTAACGAAGACAGTGACAAATGACTTCCTGGGTAGAAAATAATACAGCCAGAGCGTGTCTGTGCCCGAAAATTGACAAAAAAAAAATCACACCATTTTCAAGATTTCAACTTGGAATTCTACTTTTATTTTAAAAATTAATGCATACTTTTCATGAAAATTGACCGATTTTCGTAAAACGGTGGAAATCGGTATGGATCCGGCCCTGTAACCTCGTTCTTAATCCGAGGCAAAACAAACAACACATGGAATATAACTTGTCTCAACTAAACACAAAGGAATTGCGGCACTGCGGCGCCAGACATGGTACTCAATTCAATTTAACCTTAAATCGCCTAAAGCACGGTGAGACCACCCATTCTACTGAACTCAATTTAACCTTAAGTCGACTAAGGCACCACGGCACTGTGGCAGCAGTCACTACTCAATTCACTGTATCCGACGCGAACCACGCGAAACCCTCTTTCGTTCACTTCGGCACTGCTTCTCGTGTCGCAAACGTAACGCTTCTTTATGGACGGATATTCTGCAATCGCTCCCATCGACGAATAGCGACCCACACATCCTTAAAACTGACAACTGGGAGTTGTAGACGAGGAGGTTTGTTTTTTTCTGCGAAGGCGAGGAAGAAATCCTTAATTACCAGTCATTTTGTGAATGTTAAAAAACAATGCGATTTCTCTTGGATGCAGTCTTGCAAAATTGTTTCTAGCAAGGATGATCTACAAGTTGACGTTACTTTGGGTCTAAGTCCGTACAACCTCAAACTGCAGGTTACTGCAGTTTAATTTTATTCTCAGACTATCATTGAGTACTTACTTCAAATAAGTTAACGCAGCCCACACCTGGATGAATTCTTACGATTACTAACGTTTAACTATCTAATGAAGAAGAAAGATCCTCAATCTTCCAACTTAAATGGGAGCCATTTTTCCTTTTTTTGAATAAATGAATGTAGTAAGCTGTGGCTTTTCTCCAGCAAACAATCTGCTCTAGTTTGATGAGCAATTTCTTGGTACCCAATGCTCCAACATGCCGTAATGTAAGTCCGTTGTGTGAGGGCCTGTTTGCACGGAGGGAGGGAGGGTGCCCCGGCTGTCCGAGTTACCCGGCTAGGAGGGTTAAAACAAGTTGAACATAGCCCGCCTCTACATGCAACTCACCTAAGCGGGATGGCCAGCCACTGGGGTTTCCTTTGAAAGGCCACTAAGCACAACAAACACGATGGCGGACAAAAGAAACGTTTTGGAGGCAAGTTTAATTTGTTTTTTATCTCTTAGTTCGGTGGCGGCCGCTTTTCAGTGTTTATTATATTAATCTCTTCATACCATGTAAACTCCTCATTGCGTTTTCTAAAGAAAGGTATGAAAACGGTTGGTTCTCCCAGGTTAGCTGGGTTTGCCGGAGCACCCACGCTCCATGCCCTGCCCCAAGTATCACTTTGCAAGCGGTAAGTTGCATTGTGTAAGTCGTGTCATCTCGAGTAAAGTATCATCAGTAAACCAGATGAAGGATGGTATTGGGTAGCCGAAATATTGTTTAAAAAATACATTTTCGCGTTAGTATCAGTCGTGCAGTAGTCTACCCGAAATTTTTTTTTAACTCCATCGCTTACAATACAAAAGCTTACGCTACTTATATTACTCACCATGCAGTACAAACACTACTTACAATACAATACGATCACTAACGCTACTGACAATACAGAAGCTTACACTACTTTCGGTACAGTACCGGCAGAACACAAAAATGTTACATCAAGGAAAGAAAAATATATAGGGCCAAGAAAAACTAGGTTAAAGTAGTTTTCTTTGTAAAGGAGAACCTTAATATCCTTCAAATATGCATTTCTCGCAGAAACACCAAGACGGAAACGAAAGTACCCGATTTTGTTTCAACTACGTTTAAAGAAAGAAATAATTTTATACGGTTAAGTTAAAAACATAAAATTGTAGTGTATTCACAGATTTTCAACACAAGATTATTTCGTTATTTCAGCCTCGGGTTTATTCTTAAAATTTCGCAAATCTCAGTTTCGATATTCTTATAAAATGTATTCTTGTTTAAAAAAAAAAGGAAGCATTCGTAAGTAAAGCAACAGTGCATAGAAGTAAGACACAAGGTATTTTTCCTTGTGGTAGTCGAACTGTGAGGTAAAACGATAAGATTGAATGCACTGGAGACGAAGTCATTCTTACCTGGGATGTTTGGAATTTCCATGGATTTTGGCGATTATTTGGTAAAATTGTGAAAATGGGTGTAAGAAAGCGTGGACGTTGACTATTATGTTTCTGAACACTGAAACATTTAGTGGCAAAACTCCGCGCAATAACATTTCTGGAATTGTTGTGAGTTTTCACTCTTACATCACGGATATGTTGTTTCATCGAATATTTACGGGACCTCGTGCTTAGGCAATCTCCGGAGAGTTTGATGGCGTTCGGCTCAACTGCAATGCATTCTGGTAAAAGCTGGTGAATATTCCGGCTAATTATGATGCATTTTGGGAAAAAGTGCTGAATTCGATAATTTGTCCTACCAGTGAGCGATTTGTCTCGGATGTCTTTCTGATTTGGTATGTCTATGAGTGGGAATATTCGTTTCTGTTTAATTGGCATGACAGTGTCGAGCTTGTTCTCAGGAGAAATGAACGGGCGGCGAAAAAGTGCCCTGGGAACGGGACTTGACTTCTAGAACCAAGGAGAGCAGTTGCCTCCCACTAATGGGGACATGACTTGTATCGCGGTGGTATTCGATTCTGCTTCGAGGGTTTTCCTCATAATTCTCCGGTTTTCAAAAAGCTAAAAGTCAGCTGGTCAGAAAGTCAGAAAGCTAGAAAAAATTTGAAAAACAGTTGAGACTTAAAAAGTTCAGAAAAAGATCTTACTAGCATTTACATGAAACGACGACTCTCAAAAGAAAAAAAAATATGGTTGAAACTTGACCCGAGATTCGAATTATTGATAAATACGAAACAAAAGGAGCTATTCTTATATCCAAATCCCGGTGCTTCAACGAAGGGGAGGGAAAAAGTCAATTACTTCCTTGATTTAGAAGAAAGACTGTAAACAAGGAACGACTCTGCAGATCAAAGTAAATGAGAAAGATTTTGTTGTCACGGACAAAGATTTTACAGAAGCGAATGTGCGTCTTTTTATGAAAGCCTCTATAATAGCCTCTAAAGTAAGTTAGCATTGCATCACGGAAGACTTTCTTTTCAAAGAAGCGAATCAAAAAACGGTTGAGCACCGAAGAAGAAGAGTAATGTTTTGAGACGCTAAAATCTATGTCTTTGGATACAGCACCAGGAACCGATGGCCTTCCGAAGTTTGAATTAATAAATAAGGTTTTCTGGAACGATGTGGCTGATGTTCTTATAAACGTTCTCAGTTACTCATATGAGAAGAGAAAGCTCTCGGTTTCGCAAAGACGAGGTGTAAAACTTATACCAAAAACAGATCGCAAAGCCTTGTCAGCTTAGTAAAAAACTGGCGACCGCTAACGCTCTTATATTGCGATTACAAGATTGCTACTAAAGCTATAGCAAAACAAATTAAAATTAATCTCAAGAGATCAGACAGGTTTTATCATCATGTGAAAGACAGATCTATTACAGGAAATATTCTATTGATTAATGGCAGTACTTATAGTTTTTTCTGGATTTAGAAAGCCTTCGATACTCCAGACTGGTCCTTTCTTCGTGAGACCTGGTATGTTGGCTTCGGTCCACAGTTATCAAATTGGATTAACGTTTTCCACTTCGACGTAGAAAGCTGTATTTTAAACAATGGATGGACTAATAACTTCTTCAAACTTAGTCGAATTAGGAAGGGAGGAGGAGGAGAGGGGGGGGGGGGGAAGGTTCCACAGTGCTCCCGGGGAGTCGCCTTGTTCACTTATTTTTTTAGTGGTTGAAATAATAGCTGAAGCCTTTGCGGAAACAAGAAAATCAGGGACATATTTATTAACAATAATGAAGCTAAGCTCAGTCTATACTTATAGTCTTAAAACCAATTAGTATATATATATATATTATAGGATTATGAAGAAATCAATCAAAGAGCTTATTGACTGATTGCAGTTTTTTTCGAATTCCTTTGAAACGAAAAAGATGATAAAGAAGCTTCAAGTTAAGGTTTGCAGAACACCCGACCACAAGAAATGGACCCCAAAAACACTGCTGCCGCAGTGCCGCATTCGCGGTGTTGGTTCACTGTCCTTTTTATCCGCTGTGCCAAAGCGAATAATAAGTGACTGTCAAGCGCGCAACACATGGATATAGCTTAGGAGGACGCTCAGGGGCGGATCTAAGGTAAATAATGACCGGTTTGTAAAACAACGAAAAAGTTCCTAGGGGAGACTTTGGGGGTATGCTTCCCCGGAATTTTTTTTTTTTTGGGGGGGGGGGGGGAAGGTTTAACTCTCCATAGTCCTCTTTCCAGTGTTTCAGAGACATTCACCAGCGCATCAATCAGATGATCGCGAGACCGCCGTTGAGTAGTCACTAGAGACCTTTAGATTCTACGAAGAGGACGAGAACGAGTACGAGATTTCGATGTCCATTTTTAGCGAAAATCCTTGGAACATTTATAGCTCGGACGATTAATCTTACTCTTTGTTAGCAGCATAGGTTGCTCAGTTATTCTTCTTGCCGGTAACTGAGCCTTTTTGCTGGTCGAAAAATGCCAAAACTGCTACCGTGTTGTTGACTTGTTTTGACACAACGACCGTTGATTTTTGCAAAACCTCGCACTAAAATGATGACATTATCACGTTTTTCCCGCCAAGTAATGATAGTTCTGTGAGAAAATCTCGTACTCGTAGTCTTTCTCGTTCTAGAATCTAAAGCTCTCTACTCACTGCGTTACTGATTATGTAACGAAGACAGTGACAAATGACGTCCTGGGTAGAAAATAACACAGCCAGAGCGTGTCTGTGCCCGAAAATTGACAAAAAAAAAATCACACCATTTTCAAGATTTCAACTTGGAATTCTACTTTTATTTTAAAAATTAATGCATACTTTTCATGAAAATTGACCGATTTTCGTAAAACGGTGGAAATCGGTATGGATCCGGCCCTGTAACCTCGTTCTTAATCCGAGGCAAAACAAACAACACATGGAATATAACTTGTCTCAACTAAACACTAAGGAATTGCGGCACTGCGGCGCCAGACATGGTACTCAATTCAATTTAACCTTAAATCGACTAAAGCACCGTGAGACCAGCCATTCTACTGAACTCAATTTAACCTTAAGTCGACTAAGGCACCACGGCACTGCGGTAGCAGTCACTACTCAATTCACTGTATCGGACGCGAACCACGCGAAACCCTCTTTCGTTCACTTCGGCACTGCTTCTTGTGTCGCAAACGTAACGCTTCTTTGTGGACGGATATTCTGCAATCGCTCCCATCGACGAATAGCGACCCACACATCCTTAAAACTGACAACTGGGACGTGTAGACAAGGAGGTTTGTTTTTTCTGCGAAGGCGAGGAAGAAGTCCATTAATTACCAGCTATTTTGTGAATGTTAAAAAACAATGCGATTTCTCTTGGATGCAGTCTTGCAAAATTGTTTCTAGCAAGGATGATCTACAAGTTGACGTTACTTTGGGTCTAAGTCCGTACAACCTCAAACTGCAGGTTACTGCAGATTAATTTTATTATTATTTATTACTTCAAATAAGTTAACGCAGCCCACACCTGGATGAATTCTTACGATTACTAACGTTTAACTATCTAATGAAGAAGAAAGATCCACAATCTTCCAACTTAAATGAGAGCCATTTTTCCTTTTTTTGAATAAATGAATGTAGTAAGCTGTGGCTTTTCTCCAGTAAACAATCTGCTCTAGTTTGATGAGCAATTTCTTGGTACCCAATGCTCCAACATGCCGTAATGTAAGTCCGTTGTGTGAGGGCTTGTTTGCACAGAGGGAGGGAGGGTGCCCCGGCTGGCCGAGTTACCCGGCTAGGAGGGTTAAAACAAGTTGAACATAGCCCGCCTCTACATGCAACTCACCTAAGCGGGATGGCCAGCCACTGGGGTTTCCTTTGAAAGGCCACTAAGCGCAACAAACACGATGGCGGACAAAAGAAACGTTTTGGAGGCAAGTTTAACTTGTTTTTTAGCTCTTAGTTCGGTGGCGGCCGCTTTTCAGTGTTTATTACATTAATCTCTTCATACCATGTAAACTCCTCAATGCGTTTTCTAAAGAAAGGTATGAAAACGGTTGGCTCTCCCAGGTTAGCTGGGTTTGCCGGAGCATCCACGCTCCATGCCCTGCCCTAAGTATCACTTTGCAAGCAGTAAGTTGCATTGTGTAAGTCGTGTCATCTCGAGTAAAGTATCATCAGTAAACCAGATGAAGGATGGTATTGGGTAGCCGAAATATTGTTCAAAAAATACATTTTCGCGTTAGTATCAGTCGTGCAGTAGTCTACCTGACTACCTTCATCGCTTACAATACATAGAGGATATTACACGGTGGCGAGAAGATATGAATTTTATGTTCGAGTGGCAAGAACAATATCTCACGAGTGAGCGAAGCGAACGAGTGAGATATTGTTCTTGCCACGAGAACATAAAATTCATATCTTCTCGCCACCGTGTAATGTTCTTTTTATTATATGGAGACTAAATATTGAATGTTTCCGATTTTATTGTGTTTCAAAGTAGTCAAGTTTTACAAATACGGCTGGGCTTCATAAAAAAGGCGGGAAAAAAAAAAGCGGGAGTCGTGACGTCAGTGAACGATACGACACTCACAAAGGTGACATACAGAAAATACGCCACTCGGGACCCGGATGTAGTGGCGTATGGAATCTACGAGTGGTTTAGTTCCCAGTAAAACACTCTCCTCCATATAATAAAAAAGCTTACGCTACTTATATTACTCACCATGCAGTACAAACACTACTTACAATACAATACGATCACTAACGCTACTGACAATACAGAAGCTTACACTACTTTCAGTACAGTACCGGCATAACACAAAAATGGCACATCAAGGAAAGAAAAATATAGGGCCAAGAAAAACTAGATTAAAGTAGTTTCCTTTGTAAAGGAGAACCTTAATATCCTTCAAATAAAATCGTCAGTTTTACCGATTGTCGAAAGGAGAGATCAAGGAAGTTATAATGACTGGGGTAACTGTGTTTTTCTATTTACGCGGGATGACGTAGTCAGTCCGCGTTGACATTCACAAATTGTGATGTATTTTTAACTTTCTCGTATCCCGTCCCCTTGGCCAAACTTAAGGGACGTCCCGAAAATTCTGCGGTATTATTGGCTGCAAGTATGAATAACGTGTAAGTTAGGTTGCATCGCAGAAGGCAAAGTATAACTCAATTCTTCAAAATGAGGAGAGGGCGAAGGTAAGAGTCTACAGTTTTGACTGGATAATGGCTTTGTATGCTTTTAAGGCGGACCGCGAAAGGGAAGGAGCTGACGTTTCGAGCGTTAGCCCTTCGGCAGGGCGAATCAAGTTGCGTGCAATTCTTGTTAAGACGTTAGCCTTGGATTTGCTCTCACGAAGGGCTAACCCTCGAAACGTCAGCTTTTAGAATCTCTGTATGGTGGTCAATTTACACCAACTCCGTTGATAAAACCAAATTTTTGTATACTAACTGTATATAGTCTAGGCAATAGATAAATTGACTCCCAGTCCAAAATTTCCGCATCGTCAAGTTCCGTGACAGTCCCTTATCCATTTCTTTGGCTCCTTTCAGGGCAAGTACATTTTTTATTGGTCAGGATTTTGTAGGCTGCCTGACTTGGTTTGTTTGTCGAGTTTAGTGAAGCACATTTTCTGGAATTTTTCTTATTTGGCGTAGAAAATTTTAAAGATCTCATAGCACTCATATAATGGCCGAAGTTACTCCACAGAATTAGAGAAGGGAAACTGGAAAGCAAAACTTGTCTTTGAAACAGCTGTAGGCTGTACGAAGTCGTGAATCACTTGTCATCAGATCACTAAGTTTCGGCATCACCCCTGCATTAACGCAGTGTTTATAGAGGATACTCTGGCTTGCAATTCTGATTAACAAGATGTTTCAAATATGGCCAGCTAGTGAGGGAGCATTTGACGCGAAATAAAATCTCGTGGTATTTTCGGGATGAAAGCAAGCCGCCTATCTAGATGTGATAGGGGTGCCCTAAGGAACATGCCAAATGTTGTTAACAATTTTGTAACTTGAACCGACGGCTTTTACAGGGGGTTTTTAGTGTGACCCTCAGAGTCCGACATGGAAACGAGGCTTTATAACTATCGTCAATGGTGGCGAAGCTTAGGCCTTTCCCGATTGCGCTGACCACCTTTTGAGCACTTTTTTGAGTTTGGAGCACTATTTTGCATTTTTAGCACCCTTGAGCACTTTTTCGCACTTTGGGCAACATTTGAGCAATATTTCACATTTCGAGCAAATTTTGAGCAACATATGTCTTCTAAGACACTTTAAAGCATGCAAAAACTGTGTGTCGCTCGCAACGAGAATCGTGTTCCAGGTCATAAGTTTGAATAACTAATGATGCCGTCAAGAATAAAAGACCGTTGTCATGGAAAGGCACGTGGACTTATCCTTACTGAGCGTGAGAACATAAGTTTCTGATTGGCTGATGTATCATGTGTGTGTCATCTCAAATTTCTAAATCATCTGGGCCCGGTTGTTCAAAAGCCGATCAAGGGTCGGTACATTTCGCTGACCCCCAGTCCATGGACTACCACGATGGAATACCGAAATGGACTAGCTAACTGGACTGCTGAATGGACTACCAAGATGGACTACCCTAACTTACCTTCCTTAAAAGATAAAAAGATTACGAAAGCTTGGTTGTTTTGATCGATCTCCGCCATAAGAAAAGATGGCGGAGATCGATCAAAAGCGATCAGCGATTTACTTCTAAAAAACTCGGAGCAGTTCCTGCAATTTAACGTGATCAAAACAACCAAGCTTTAGTAATCTTTTTATTTTTCAAGGTAGGTAATTTAGGGTAGTCCATTTTGGCAGTCCATTTAGGTAGTCCATTTCGGTAGTCCGTCGTGGTAGTCCATGGACTGCGGGTCAGCGAAATGTACCGACCTAGCCGATCAAAGCTAA
>NW_027179791.1:32500-37500 GCF_036669935.1 Montipora foliosa
TACTTTCTGCAACCCTTTCTGCAACCAGAGAATGATGGATGTAGAGATGGGAACTTTTACACCACTGGTGTTTGGTACAAACAGGGGCATTGAACTCGACTGTCAGAACTTTTTAAGAACTCTTGCAAATAAGCTCTTGAGCAAGAATAATGAACCCTATGCCAGCGTTATTTCCTGACTACGAATACAGCTCTCATTTGCCATATTAAGAACTGTACACAGATGCGTCAGAGGCTCTATACTAGATATCCTTTCAAATCACGTGAGGTCGCAGAAGACTTCACTCTCGCTGTAGCTGGTCGACATCTTATTCATTAATTACATGTATCTTCAAAAAATGTGTGGTTCCCCCCAATTTTCTTTTTCGATTTCATTAACACTTGTTAAGATCTACATTTCCTGCATAATCATAAACAAGAGCAAAAATACCTTTGAATTGGTAGGCACCGTCCTTAAGACTCCAAGTGCAATGCCAGGGGTCTGAAAACGTAACACCCTGCATTAAAGCTCGTGTTCCCTGAGCAAACAGGTAATTTACTTACTGTACATATATAACCAGGTTTACAATGTACATTGATCTAATTTTTTTCCCTCATATGCAGAACCACTGTTTTTTTTAGGAAGTCAATCATTCATTTGCAATCAGATCTCCGCATGATATTATTTTCTGCACAAAGCCACAATACTTCTTTCGCATGACCTGTATTTTCCAAACATACTGTACCAGCTTCCTAAGCTTACTTTTCCAAAGAGGCTCATTTTTGATAAAGTATTTTTTTTTATTAATACTTAAAATTTTTGGTGATTTGTTTAAAATGTTACAGTTAATGAAAAGCCAACAGAAACTGAGTCCATGGAGGCCATGATGGGGTTTTCAGGTTTTGGTAGGTGTTTTTTGCTCATTTTTGGACAGTTCTTACATGTTAGCACAAGGAACTATAATAGTTGAAATATATTCTTTTCACTAGTGTTTGTTTTGTAACATTAGCACAGCTCTTATTCATTTTCTTACAAGCTGACCCATTAATACTGTAAAGCTTTACAACAGGGTCGTAAAACGCAGTTAATGGAGCGCCACTGATCATTAGAACTAATATCCTCTATATATGTCACGCTATTTCGTAAACATTATGCTACGCGAACGAGACATGAATGGACCCCTATATTCTAACAATTCGAACTGAGTTCCTTTATCCTTGTGTTAACACTGTCTGCGACATTCATGTCGCGTTGAGCGCTACACAAGTTTGTATTAGATGGGACGTTAGTCACCATTGGTTTAGTCCTAGACATTAGTCTCAGTATAAAAGGTCTAGTAAAGTCCAAAGTATGACTCTGTGAGTTCTTTAGTTTACTGTAAGGAGTACCTTTACAGTTTACGAATTTTATTTTTTGTTTATGTGTTTAATTAATAGTAGATTTTTGCTTGTAGAAAGCAATCAATCCACCAAAAACAAACAAACAAACAAATAAAAGTGGTTGTACATGTACAGTGTAACTCCAAGTACAATTTTATCTCAGTCAAACAGGAAGTGAGATCTCTATTCAACCAGTTGTCACGAAACTATAGCAGCAAGCTAAGTTACCCTATAGTACTGTAGTTTTTAACAATAATTTTAATTTGAGATGCCTCATTTAATAATCAAGGGAAAAAGGCAGCCAAGCAGTTTAATGTTGAAGACATGTTTGAGAAAGCCAAGCGCTCTGCCATGGAGTTGTCAAGTAGGAACCAGAAAGGTAAATGTATTGCTGATCATGCATTTCCATGTATGTTAACTTAAGTAAGACTAAATGCATAGTACTTCAAAGTAACACAGATTACAGCTGTACAATGTCATGTAAAACACTTAATGCACTATACAAGGAGCTGTTGTGCCTTTTGCATCCAAGTGAGGCTGTTCATCCAACATACCAGGACTCGAAATTAAGGAAAAAATGCAGTCTCAATTTTGCGACAAGATACGAAAATTTAGTTGCAAAATCGTTGTGCTGCATTGTGTTGTCAGTGGTTTAGCAGAACAAAATATGAGCCTGCAATACTGGTGTGTATAAAAAAAACGCTGAAAATGGCAAATGATCGAAGGAATTAATGGAGTTGTGCATGTAACAATTCCCAGCTAAATTACACTAAAATTATGCAGCTATCTTCAAATTGAAAGAAAATTCACAGCGAGAAATAAAATAATTTTGTCATTTCTTTATTTATTTTAGCAAAAGAAGTAGCGAAGTGGCAACTGCTAGCTCTTTTGTTTTGAAAGTGTGAAGGTGAAAACAAGTCGCAAATTTGCAACTTCTCCAGATATTTTAGTAGCAAATGCGACTGTGTTGGTCACAATTTTGAGCCCTGCATGCATGGCCATCAACAGGCAGAGCAAAATGGAGGTACATGTAGAACTCAACAGAGCTCTCTATGCATCTACATGAACAATGTATGCTTATAGTGAGACTTTTACTCTGTCTTATGCCAGACGATATTACTTGTCATTGGGGGGTTGCTTCAGGGATGAGTAGGTTAACAACCACCCAGACAAAAAAGGGGTTCTCCATTGACCGACCTCTAAAGCCCAAAAGACCAAAAACCTGAAGGTCAAGGTAACAAAACCTGGAGATTTATTGACGTCATAAAAAATAATTAAAACCAGTTCATCAAAATAAAGTTTTCATTTCTGTTTATCAATGTGTGACCCTAGCCACGGAGAAATATCATTCATTAAGTAAACGTTATTGGAAAGCCATTTTGACAAAGTGGACAAAACGTACATGTACATGAATCTAGATGTGACAAACTGTCGTAACCCTGCCTTCTCCTTTGATGAGTAAAATCGTCTGGCATTATACGGAGTAAAATCTATTAAGCCTCACTCCTAGGAGTGAATGGTTGATTATTACAATGTAGGAGAGAAATCTTAGGAACAACTGGGTTGCTTTCTTTTTCATTGTGTAAAAATGATCTGCAGTGTAAGTTACAGTATGTTTTTCCATTTTAGAATCTTTGCAAGGCAGCAGTGATGATGAGTCAGTTCCATTTGTCATTATGCCTCCATCTTTAAGTGGAAATACTGATTCAGAAGTAAGTTTAGTGATCAAATAAATGATAGGGATCTTAAGCAAGGGCGACGACAATGGCTGTAAGAACTTCATTAATAAAAATAATAGCTTTGTGATGATCTAATTACTCTTGGATTATTCCAAGTCGTTTCTCATGGAAATTGTGTGCAAACCTTCCAGTAATGAAATTGGTATGATAAAAAAATTATGGTCGGGTGCTCACGTCCTACACTCACAGGGTAGCCTCAAATTTGGTCATTTCATGTGATTATCAGGGTAAGAACAGTAAAGAAAATTACCAGCAATCATGTAAAATTAATTAATGCATGTGCGCAGCGTGCAAGGTCATTGTTTTCGTTCATTAAATTGATTGTTTAAACCCCAACCCTATCCCCATAAAACAACAAGCAGACAGGCCAAAAAAGCAGTTGTACATGTATGCACAATTTCTTCGCATTTTGTTCAAGGCTGTATGTAAAAAGGTACAGTACATGTTATACTATTATCATCATGAACTATGTTTCAATGTAGGTACCTCTTAGGTGATTACACAATGTGCCGGAGTTGTCCCTTTTGGCATTTGAGTCTTTTGTGCCATGATAATACCTGCTGTAGATACGGTACATTGTAAAAATGTTATAAATGCTACAGAGGGGTGCATGCATGTATGTTCCTCCAAGTGGACTCTCACTTTTAACTGGTAAACTCTTCAGAGAAATGAAGTTTGTCCCAAAAATCCAGGATTTTTTATTATGTATTTTTCTTCTTCCAGGCAATGGATGAAAACAAAAAGAAGAGTTATGATAGTGATGATGATGACGACGATGGTGACGCTGAAGATGATAATGACAATGTTAATGAGGTGCAGCTTGACTTAAGGAACATAAACTGGCTCAACCGGTTTCTTTTCAATCATTGATAGTTGCTTTGCGTGGAACTTTACTCATAACGTTCGCCTCTTTATAAGTAATGTCTAACTTTTCAACCTTGGATATTGTGGTTTTAAAGCTTTCTGATTAGTTCACTCAATCTCTTTTATCAGCTCGTATACCATATGACCTACATGTAAATCAGTAAATACGGAAACAAAAGAGAATAATTCGATAAACTCCCAACTGGCTTTATTGCCAAGTATTCAAGCGTTCAGAATTTAATGAAAATTTAATAAAACAGTCATTATTATAATTTATAATAATAATAATAATAATAATAATAATAATATTATTATTATTATCATTAATATTATTATCATAATCATTATCATTATCATTATCGTTATCGCTATTGTTATCGTTATTATTATTATTATTATTATTATTATTATTATTATTATTATTATTATTATTATTATTATTATTCCTGATCATTCACTCTTGTTGGATAAGAGACTGATCACAGCCAATTTGACACTACAACTCTCATTCAATTTGGCTATTTTATGTACGATCTCATATCCAAAATACAAGTTCAGGACATGATAATTTATTTATTGTTAAATATTTTTTGGCCAAGATTTCACCTCTTACATTTACTGTTCTTGGACATACCCTTATATTGTTTTCATGACAAAGCTATACTGTATGCAGTTGGTCAATCCCTTCATACATGTAGCTTGGCTCAGTTGGTTGAGCACCGGGCTGTCATGCGGGAGGTCGCAAGTTCAACTCCAGCCGGACCAATACTCAGGGTCTTTAAATAACTAAGGAGAAAGTGCTTGCCTCCGTAATGACATCTGCAAATTAATGGTTAGACTCTCTAGTCTTCTCAGATAAGGACGATAAACCATAGGCCCTGTCTCACAATCCTTCAATGTTCATAACCCACTGGGGCGTAAAAGAACCCACACACTATTCAAAGAGAGAAGGGCATCGAGTTCCCAGTGTTGGAGTCTGTCTTCTATGGTGTATCATGGTTGGGAGGGTAAATGATCGGAGATACTAACTACATGTACA
>NW_027179791.1:42500-52500 GCF_036669935.1 Montipora foliosa
TGCTTGAATATACAAAATTTCTCTCAGAGTGTTGAAAAATATTTATTATATAAACACCACTGAAATACTAAAATTATTTCACGAAAGGCATCAAAAGATGCGATTTTTATTGTAACCAAAGCAGCAGTGATCTTTTCTTGTGTGAAGGTAACAAAATATTATCATGTTATTTCCACATGTGAAGATATCATGTTTTCACACTAAAGCTCACTTGGTATTTCATTGGTGTTTATACAATAAAATGCATTTGCTGTTTTGTTATGACATAATGTTTTAATTTACTCACTCAGGTTTCTGCTCTTGGGTTGGACCCATCAGGATCTCGACTTGTTACAGGGGGATATGATTTTGAGGTTATTATTTGTTATTTTGTTATTTATTTATTTATTTGTTTGAGCAGCAGCATTGGCTCATGTTACATGTACATATTAAGGTTGTTGCAATCAGCAAAAAGATGGTGATCTTTCCTCTTACTAGCAGTCATGGTAGGCCATTTTACAGTTGTTTGCTCAGTGACCTAGCCTGTGAATGGCTGTAAGGCTGCAAGTGACCTTGCATTGATACAGACCTCACTGCTTTCATCACATGATGTAAATTGTGTTGTTGTAATTCTAATAGGCTATTTCCGAGTTGTTGCCTGGCTCCTTTTCAAAGCGAGGCTAAGTGCAAAGTTTTTGTTATGAAAATTAGTTTTCATTCTTATGTAAATTAGTAGAACTAATTACCATCACAAAACCTTCGCACTTAGACTAGCTTTGAAGAGGAGGTAGGCATGAACCCGGAAATGGCCTATTAGTCTACATTAACATTACAAAAGCACAAAGGTTTGTATCAAAGCAGGGTCACTGGCAGCTTCGCATCCATTCTTAGACCAGGTAACCTAGCTACATTTACAACTGTAAAATGGTCTATTTTCGAACTTCTGAGCAAATTGATGCTGCTAACCATTCATTTTTTCTCAGTTGTCAAACCTTAGTTGACCTACCGTATTTATTTTTCATTACTATGGCTAACCAGAGGTTTCATTTGAAGCCGGTCAAGGGCAGTATACCGTTATTTGTTTGTCAGAAATTTTCCTCTCACTGCCGGCTGCTCTATCTTGATTTTCCTTCAAGCTTTTGTAAAAGGCAAGAGTGGCCAACACTTACATTGATTATAGCCTGGGCATCTGCTTCAAAAGTTATTGAAACCCCTGCTAAAATTGCTGAAGGTGGATTACATGGAATACCTTTAAAATTAAATGAAGTGCTACAGTATGTGGCCAGCATTTCAAAATATTTACATGTACCACTTCTCATTCATTTTCAATTTCCTTTTTATTCATTAATTTTAACCCACTGACTCCTCGGGGGTTCCCCATTGACGAGTTAAATTGTCTGGTGTGAGACAGAGTAAAATACTAAGTATGGTCGGTTTGGATGTGAATGGGTTAACCTTTTTTTGCATCAATCATTGCTATTGATGATATTTAGGGCATAAATCAAGGAAAGCTAGCTCTATTAGGTTGTTTCATGTGATGCAGAAACCCTACCACTTAATGACCTTTGACCCTAAATCTACTGAAAGCCTGAAATATTATTAGGTGAGCTACATGTACATCGCACACTTTTTCTTTTCGTAAATTCTACGTGAGATTGACTCCTTGTTGGGGCTTGTTTATTGGGGCAAGCAATGAACTTTTTTTTTCCTTTTTTTTTTTTTACCTGAACAGGTTAAATTTTGGGATTTCAATGCAATGGATGCATCTCGCCGAGCTTTCAGGACTCTGCAGCCATTTGAGTGTCACCAGATAAAGTCTATCGAATATAGTATTACAGGAGATGCTGTGCTTGTTGCTGCTGGTAATGCACAGGTATGTCTGTATTGTTGAAGAATATTACCGAGTAACTAATTTTGCACACGCATTATGTGCTCTTGACAAGTGCAATACATGAAATCTTAAGTAAAATTGGTTGCATGCTTGGACTTTGATACAAGTTGCCCTTTTATTTAGAATGCCTACACCACCCCCCATCTCCTTGAGAGGCTTGCTCGCAGGCTCCAAAATTCCAAATTTGGAAGCAAGTAAATTATTTTAACAAATTTGGTATCAAACAAGTTGTATGAGAATTAAGATTGTGAGATCCATAATTCAGACACAGCTTCTATCAACATGCATACTTTCATAAGTTCTATGGAAAAAGGTTTGCTTCTGACTATTGTTATTTTTCAACAGACGCTTCGGCTAATTCTTAAGCCTTCATCAGGAATATGAAAGCGAAGTTCGTTATCATACGCTATTTAAAGTAACGCAGCGCGAAGTGTGTGCGTGTCCATGCAATTCATGCTTGCGCGATGCCTTTGTAGGCTTCTGGAAGTATGATATGATCGTTCCCAGAGTTCAGGTCCAAAGTACATTGTACAGTGCCAGGCTTCAAGGAAAAGTCACTCGTGGTAATTAAAATAATAGAACTTATGACATCTCCTGGCTACACTTTTTCCATTTTTTAAATACATACTTTCAGTTTGTTCACATTCTCTTTATTTCTGCCAATCAGGCCAAAGTCATCGACAGAGACGGCTTTGAGGTTCTTGAATGTGTCAAAGGAGATCAGTACATTGTTGACATGACAAACACTAAGGTACATAGATGTACACTCGAACTTTTATCTCCTAAATAAGCAGAAAACGATAAACAACCCTTCAGTATGGTACCGTTAAAAATTCCTGTGAACTTTGTAGTACTATCAATGCAATAGTGTGTACATCATGTACATACACTGTATAATTATTGTTATTTGGTTTAATAAGTATGATCTGAGTAAATCAGTTTTAGCTGCTCAATTTAAATACTGGTACTACATAGAGAGGTGACACATAAACTTTCAGTATATTTTGGACTTACACATAGTGACCTTTCTTCAATTATGTGTCCATCTACAGTAATAGAGTGATATTGTGTTACACGTAATATAAAAGTGTTTAAAAGTTATTTATGATGTCCCTAGGGACAATGCTGTTACAGTATTTATGACCACTAAACTGTCCACCATTGACGAGGAAAATCGTCTGGCGATAGAAAGAGTAAAATCTGTCGCACTCCCAATAGCGAGTGATTGTCAGTATTTCCATAATGATCCATAGTGATTCCGTACAGAAGCATGTGACCTTAAAGCATGTACATATAACTTGCGGTTCTTTTCCTTGGAACAAAGCTGGGTATTTTAGGACACCAATTTTACACCCAAATATGGAGAAAAATAAGATTGAAGCTGCATGCATGGGAAAATGCATGAGCTATGTTACATCCAAATAAGGACATTTGTCAACTCCCAGCTCTCAATCAGCACTAAAATGCTTCAAGGTCATGAGCTTCTGTGCTGTAATGATTGTATTTCCATGTAGATCGACTTTAATTCTGTGAGAGCAGAAACGTCTAAACAGGTAAAACAGAGTAATCTCTACAGAGCAGAGACATGCTCCCTGTGCATTTTTTCATGTATTTTAACAGTGGTTTTGTTTAAAACTAATATCTTTTTTTTTAATTGAAATGGTAATTCCAGGGCCACGTTGCCATGCTACACAATGCATGCTGGAATCCAAAGATTCGTGATGAATTTATCACATGCAGTGATGATGGGTTAGTTCATTAATAGCTTTTGTTTTTTTTTTCTTTTTAACACACACATTTCAGAACTTTGATTTTATCTTGAAAGGTGCAGTATTCGTTGCCACTGAAATTTCAACCCGGTGATTCAAAGGATAACATCCACAAAAATCACCTTTCCCTTTACAGTGATATTACATCTTTATTATTCTAAATTTTCGAAGTAAGTTTAGGAATAAAAGCAAAGAAACTAAGTAACAAGGCAAGCTGTTCAGAGCGAGCAGGTGTGTTTTATTGGGTTTTAAACCACGAGGCGAAGACGGATTATGGCTCTCTAGTATAAAAACGGCCAATGTCTTTCTACTCAGTTCTGTATCTGATATCCAGGATTTTTCTTACCTGTACGTTGAAAACGTGGGAAGAAATCATATGTGTTGTGGTTCAAATGTTTTCTTGGTTTACGATTGTTTCAAATCAGTTCAATTTTGATTTTTCATTGTTTCATGATCATGCTTGCTCAAACTTCAGTGGGAAAAAGAACATTTTTTTCCTTCGTGTTAAAATTATAACTTCACTTCAAACTCTCAGTCCAAGTCACAAAATCCTGTGTTTTCGCTTTTCTTTGTTTTCAGGACTGTAAGAATATGGAACACTGAAAAGCCGAAGAAAAATAAAACTGTGATTAAAACAAAGAATAAACAAGGTAGGAAAATTGATGAAAAGATGCATACCTCTTATACTAACCGAGTTCGAGTTCGAGTTCGGTACTGTAATAGTACAGACTGGTTTTTTGGAGAAAAAAGAGGATCCGTTATAAATTTTACAGTATGGACCTGGAACTCGGTTAGTAAGATTTTTATTGTATCCCTGTGATAATCAACCGCGCGGGAAAGGAAACTAGTTTAAGTCAAGCGGTAGGTTAAACTCCCTCAAAGATTGCCCTGTCAAAATTCGAAAAAAGAAATTATTCTTGGCTGTTTGAAATAGTTACTTGCAAAATTTCAAACAGTTTTACAAGTTTGTGTAACAGAAACGACATGAAAAACTTGCTAGAGAATGTCCTATCGAAATTTAAAATTTAGCTGGCCGTACTGTAGAATACGTTTTATTGTAAGCATATTCAGGAGCCCATCACCCGGAGCGTGCAACTTACCTATTTTCGTGCAACGGCGTTTTCACAAGAAAGGTTATTTTTAGATTGAATTTCCCGCTAATGAGACTCCCACAGGAGCCCGATGACCAATTACAAGAAATTAAGCTGACGTCATAGGGTCACCGAACCGGAACTGCCTTTGTTTTTTTGACCTAATTCGCGGGAAGGGCTAGTCTAAAAGTAAACCTATTTGTGAAAACGCCGTTTCACAGACGCTGTATGGAAGTTGCACGCTCCAGATGGGCTCCTGGCATATTATATAATTATATAAATTATAATTTATCTTAATTATATAATTATATATAATTTATCTTCGTAGTTTATACTTTTGTGTAATTTTATGCCTTTAACCTGATGAATTTTTTTACCGTGGATAAATAAAGATTACTTACTTACTTACTTGCTTGCTTGCTTGCTTGCTTGCTTGCTTACTGAGAGATGTTATAAAGTTTGATACGAACTTACTCAGCATTGTGTCAGCCAGAATATGCGTAGCTAGAGCCCCACTTACGATCTTAGATCGTCTAGTTATTGTTATAATTAGTTTCTTTCACATTTAACAGTGGGTTGAAGAGCCGGTTCTCTAAGTATTTAAACCTTATGTATCCTCAAAGAATATTCTCTTTGAAGGAACGTCTGACCTTGGGATGTCTTAACCCCCTCCTCCCTTCCTTCCCAATGATTGACTAAAAACTTTTGTGTGAGTGACTTCATTCCAAATTGTAGCACAATTTTGACCTATAACTTGGATTGGTCTGATCTTTGTGATAGTTCTAGTTACAAGAAACGGAGTCTCTTGACATTGAGGGATTCGTTGATATTAATACGCACACTCTTCATGAAGATGAAGGACAACAACACGAAGTTTGTCTTTAAGTCTAAACGTCGACCTCCTACTCACAATAGGGACGGGACGGGACCTTAAACCAGGACGACCTCGATGATTTCTCGTTATTGGGAGTATTTCCGTATTTTTACAACGTGTTTCCTACGTAAAATGTGTGCGAACTGCTCTGGAATTGAATTGAGGTAAATGGTTATGGACAGTAATCCAAGAAAGGTACAAAAATTACCATACTGTGTTCACGTCGTCAAAATGTGGCTGTTTCATGATAAAGATGGAGCAAAATGCAAAAAAGTCTTGGAGCGCTATAAAGCCTGGTTTTTACTAGCGATGCCAGCACAATCGCAAGCGTCAACGCATGCACAAGGGATTCGTGGCAAGTGAAAACGAACCATAACGCGAACACAAGCACACGACACAGAGACATAAAATTCACTAGTTCCATGTTCTCTCTCACAACGCGGCGCTGTGAGTAGAATCTGGAAGTTGTGCTTGCGTTTCTCCCGTTTTTACTCAAAGCAAGCGAACGCAACGCACGAGGAAAAGGAAAATGTGTGATCCTTTCGCTTGTGCTTGTGTTTAAGCACAAGAGTCACTTTTTTTTCCCTTTTCTATAGCTAGTGCTTGCGCTTGTACGTGTCCTTGCGTTCGCTTGCACCCGCTTGCATTGTGTGAAAACGAAACACCGCATTAGCACTGGGAAATTTACTACGTCTGGCCGTGTCTAGCCAGTTAAAACTCGCGTTCCAGATTCCCTGCGCCTGAGCACGTGAACAAAATGGCGGAGGCCGTGGTTGATTTTGATGAAAAGCTATGCTTATGTCGTAATTCGTTTTCACTTATGTTTGCGATTGTGTTTGCTAGTATGCTTGCGTCGCTAGTGGAAACTTTGCTTTAGAGAGATTTAGTATCGCGTTTACGTGAACGAAACGACATGTTGTTACTTGTCGTTTACTTGGTAAACGTCAGGTTGCTACTTGTCATAAGTACGCTCCTTTGAGAAGTTGCTGGATGTCTGAAGCTAACAGACAAGAAAGGAGCGGAAACAAAAGAAGATTCTTTTATTTTTGATGAAACGCAAATTTCGGCCTAACGTTTGTCGTAATTTGTGTTTCGATTAAGGTCCCTACTAACAGTCTTTTGACTGGTTGTCACTTGTGGTTGAAGCGCTTTAGTGCTTTGTCAGTTCTCTCAAGAAGGACGGTCAGGGGAATAATTTGTGGCGCCATGTTTTTGGACACGAACTTGTTTGTTTTCTGTGTAGGAGAAGGGTTGGTGACACTTCGACATTTTGCATGCAGAACCGTCATCTGCACTTTGCTTTCATGAAACCCAGTTTGCATTGATATGGCCCTTTCTTTGTGTTTATTTGTAAGGAAAAAAGACAATTCCAACGCGGTGTTGTTTTAGTAGAGATGGACGAATCATAGCGGCAGGATGCCAGGTATGTATGAGAGGGATTTACCGGGCCGTTTACATAAAGGATGTTTAAATGACCGGAAGCCGGTCTAGGCTTTCAAATCACTCAGTGACTGGCATGTTTGAAGAGAAGCCATTCAAAATAGGGCTGATAATAAGCATTTAAGACTAAGCACTCCGTTTAAGACGATTGGCATTCAATTATTGCGACAAGTACCAATATCAATTAACACATTGAAGATTTAAAACCAGTAGCTCGAGTCCATGGTCGAGTGATAATTGGAGTGGGTGATGATGACGAGATATTTGCATAGAGTGCCGAGCGGCCATAGAAGTGGAAGCAAAAGATTAATGGCTCTTACCTTTATTTATACTACTCACAAAAGCTAAAAACAAATGAGCAAACTAATGACATTCTTAACTGACTCTCAGCCTGGGTATGCTATTAGTATGTTCTTAAGAGCCTGAACGTTCTTATAAAAAGGTTCTTATCATCATACAAAAAAGTGTTTGTGAACTTGATGATATTTCGGGCAAGATGACCGCTTATCGATCAGTCGGGGTTTTAAAACTCTTCTCTGATTTGGCAAAACTGTTTTTGTAGTTGTGATCAGAGTAATAACAGTATATTTTAACAAAAATAGTTCAACGTTTGCACAAGGTCTTCATCGATCAGTTGAGTGTTTTGTTAGTCACGTGATGTTCAACCATATAACCATTTTTGAAGTTGTTTTGAGGCTTGTGCTTGCTGTGATCACTTTCGTTGCACCAATTTTTGTGGCCTCGAGCTCTTTTTGTAGCACCGCACAACTGAGGTTTCCTTTTGCATTTTGGATGATTTCTTCTTTTTTAGGTGGCGAAGTGGTGAGAGCACTCGCCTCCCACCAATGTGGCCCGGGTTCGATTCCCAGACTCTGCGTCATATGTGGGTTGAGTTTTGTTGGTTCTCTCTACTCTGCACCGAGAGGTTTTTATCTGGGTACTCCGGTTTTCCTCTCTCCTCAAAAACCAGCATTTGGCTTGATTTACGTTAATAGTTCAGTTTCCGGTGTCCCCAATTAGTGCTCCAGCGCTAGAACGACTAGACACTTAAATAAAGTTCCTTTCCTTTCCTTTTCAGTCAAAACATGGTAAACTATCTAGCGACTTCCCACAGCAAAGCTCTTTCAGCAGAGGACTACCTTGCTAAAGAGCGGGCCTATCAAAACCCCAAATATGACCGCACGAGTCTTAACCTAATTAATTCATCCTAAAAGTCTTCACTGGTAATGATTTTTTGAGTTTGTGTGCTTTCACAGGATGGGTCAATACAAGCCTGGGACACTAGAAAACCATTTGTAAGTTAAGTTATTGTTACGAATCGTATACGGAAATGCAGTGTATGTTGGAGCGAGTGGACAGTCTATCCATGAGAGGCGGGAAATGGCGACGAAAAATTAATGTTTCCTTGTTGATAAAGGTGAATGATAATATTGAAACAAGAAAGGGAAATATGTTACGGATAGATTCTCGATAAGGGCTTTCTGTTGTTCAAATTCCCACAGATCACTATATATGAATCCAATTTCCATATTTCATGGAAAAAATTATGCGCATGTGCCGTAGGTACCGCACCATTTATAGGGGGTCTTTATGTTCAGGGAATATTGAGGTGGCGTGAAACTTTCCCCTTATTTATGTGAGTACTCGGTAAGAAATTCGGGTATTTAGTGCTTGTTGTATGGAAACGTCGATCTTAATTTCGTTGATCATTCGGGAACTGCCAACTGTTACATAACCTAAGAATGGTGATGTATTTCCTTTCCCCTTTAACAGATCCATCCTACGTACCTTCAGCGTACTGCTCATACATTTGGCAGCGACATCTCGTGTCTGACGTTTTCACACGAAGGCAGCTTATTGACTTCAAGAGGAGGTATTACACTAGGTTCTTTGGTTTTTTTCATGTCCAGAAATACACGCATTCTCGTCACTAAAGCCTCGGATCTTATCTCTGCGCATGACCCGAACTGGGAAACTCTATGTTGGAGGATATGCGCCATAGGGTTTTTATAGCCAAAAATTGGTTATTTGAACCTTACGGCGCCTGCTCACTCCTCGTGCTAACATGAATGCACCAATCAGAGGCGCTTTTTATCGTTGTTCACGGAAACCAATAAGAAGACACTTTGTTTCAGGGTTCCCCAGGGCTCTTCTCTCAAATGAGAAGAGCTCTAGGGTCGAGATTGGAAATGCACGTTATTAGATTCGGAAGGATTTCAACATCGTCTCCCCTCCCCAGCTTCAACACCATTTGCGTCTGGGAATACCGTAATTAATCGATTAAACGCCGCGGCGTTTATTAAGCGTTTGTTTGAGCGTGTCTGATGCGGCGTTTATTCAAGGACAGCGTTTATTCGAGGGCGGCGTTTATTTCAAAGTCATATTTCTTAAATCGCTGACAACAAAGAGCCAGTATCACAAATACCATACTACTCTTTGATTGTCCCTCCAGAATTTTGCGTAAGTATTCTGATTTACATTGCATTAACTCTTTGTAAAAATGCGTGCAAAGTAGATTGTGACGTAAAAACAGGAATAGACCCACTCCCCTTCTGACTCGGTCATGAACAAAAGATGCTTGGATTTTCGCAACTTTCGAAGCCTATAATGGCCGCAATGCGTTTCAAACAGGTGCAAAGATTCATTTTAGCGAAAAAAATATTTTGGGGGTTATGGGCACTTTAACCCAAAAAAAATACCATACAGATCTCCAGGAGAGTCAAGATGTGTGCTTTCTTCTTTTATCCACTGCCACTTCCTTCCTTTGGTACCCATGCTGAAAAGATCTAGCCTTGTTTATTTTGTCTAGCTATTGTTGGATTTTTACGATGCTGATCCTTCGCCGTTGCTGTTTTCAGGTGACGATACGTTGAAGATTTGGGACATTCGCAATTTCAAGAGATTTCTCAATATCGCTATGGACTTACCAAACTACTTTCCACAGTAAGCTTAACCT
>NW_027179791.1:60000-65000 GCF_036669935.1 Montipora foliosa
TGTGTCCGCATTTCCGGCAGTCAAGGTCATCAGTTATAAATACATTGCAGTTAGACCTGAACGTGAAAACATGTACATTTCTCAGTTACTTTAAAAAGCATCATGCCACGTGGCAAGCAGGGTGTGGCAGTCGTTACCTGGAGGCTGAGTCCAGTTTGTTATTGGATATATTCTGAGAACGATCAACATGTTGAGAGAAAATACAGGATTTTACTCTAGTGCTTGAGATTGAATCCAGCCAACTTGAAGATGTGGCGCCAGTGAAGCGGCCGAGATCATCTCAATATTGATTAAGTTGATTTTAAGGAAAAGTTAGGAGTTTCTTTTTAAAGTACCCAATCCTTCCATATTTAGCAAACTTGCATAGCAACAGTCTCATTAAATCTGACACTTCTCGACTAGAACTTCTGACATAAAGGACACATTTTACAGCTTACTTATGCATTGACATCAAACGAGCAAATTCAATTCAAAGCTTTATTATATAAATTGACATTTCTAAGTATGAAGAGGAAAAGGCTGTTGAAAGAAATGTTTTCATCAGCTAAGAGAATTTGATCCGTTCATATTACGTAGTTGAAAGGCAGTGTGACCCAGTGTTGAGGGCGCTTGCCTCGAGATCCACAGATCCCACGTCCAAGACCCCTTCTGACTTCTCCTTGAATTTGATTCCCTTAGTCCCTGGTTCAACTTCCCATTAGCCAACTAGTTTGCTTCCAGCCGGCCAGTTGAGATTCTTAAGCCGGTGACACACGGTTCAACATCTATTGATCAACAAATGTTAAGTTGCAGCTGTTGTACAACAAATGTTGAACAGTGTGTCATGCCATGCCGAATGTTGAAATATAAAATTCAACACGTTGAACGTTGTTGAACGATACTGAGACCATCTCTATTCCGTTCAACACGTCTGTGCCAACATTGAACAATTATTGGATGAGGTTGAGCATGATATAATGAATTATCAAAACCTCGTGTCTGTGTTATCTGCCTCGAGTCGATTTCATTTTTGACTCTTGTAAGCCAAGATGTGATAGGGGTAGACCTCGTGTCTGTGTTATCTGCCTCAGCCTTCGGCTTCGGCAGATAACACAGACCTCGGTTTTGATAATTCATGATATCATGCTCAACCTCATGCAATAATTGTTTAATATGTGTTAAAAAATTACAGCAAAACAAATTGCTTTTATGTGGATTCTCAGCCTTCGGCTTCGGCAGATAACACAGACCACGGTTTTGATAATTCATGATATCATGCTCAACTTCATCCAATAATTGTTCAATGTTGGCACAGACGTGTTGAACGGAATAGAGATGGTCTCAGTATCGTTCAACAGCGTTCAACGTGTTAAATTTTATATTTCAACATTCGGCATGGCATGACACACTGTTCAACATTTGTTGTACAACAGCTGCAACTTAACATTTGTTGATCAATAGATGTTGAACCGTGTGTCACCGGCTTAAGAATCTCAACTGGCCGGCTGGAGGCAAACTAGTTGGCTAATGGGAAGTTGAACCAGGGACTAAGGGAATCAAATTCAAGGAGAAGTCAGAAGGGGTCTTGGACGTGGGATCTGTGGATCTCGAGGCAAGCGCCCTCAACACTGGGTCACACTGCCTTTCAACTACGTAATATGAACGGATCAAATTCTCTTAGCTGATGAAAACATTTCTTTCAACAGCCTTTTCCTCTTCATACTTAGAAATGTCAATTTATATAATAAAGCTTTGAATTGAATTTGCTCGTTTGATGTCAATGCATAAGTAAGCTGTAAAATGTGTCCTTTATGTCAGAAGTTCTAGTCGAGAAGTGTCAGATTTAATGAGACTGTTGCTATGCAAGTTTGCTAAATATGGAAGGATTGGGTACTTTAAAAAGGAACTCGTAACTTTTCCTTAAAATCAACTTAATCAATATTGAGATGATCTCGGCCGCTTCACTGGCGCCACATCTTCAAGTTGGCTGGATTTAATCCCAAGCACTAGAGTAAAATCCTGTATTTTCTCTCAACATGTTGATCGGTCTCAGAATATATCCAATAACAAACTGGACTCAGCCTCCAGGTAACGACTGCCACACCCTGATTGCCACGTGGCATGATGCTTTTTAAAGTAACTGAGAAATGTACATGTTTTCACGTTCATGTCTAATTGCAATGTATTTATAACTGATGACCTTGACTGCCGGAAATGCGGACACAGCGGGCACTCAAATTATTTTAATTTAACAAGGAAGTATGCCATCATATCAGGACGCAGGGCAAGTGACCCTATATTGTTTTTGAAAATTGTAAGAAAGACCACCCGAGAGGATTTGCACAGTATACTTGCAACTGTAAGAGTCACGATTAGCCAGAACAGCGTTTTTATTCCAAAAAAAGGTCAAAATAAACATGGTGAAGGATATCTTTCTTTCATATGATTTTATATTCCTTATGGAGTTTTCTTTTGGTTATAAGCTTCCCTGTTTCCTGATGACATCCGAGACAAAATCTTATATCGATCAATTTTTTGTCAAACCTCTACCCCTATCACATCTTGGCTTACAAGAGTCAAAAATGAAATCGAAAGGTCGCCAAAGGATCATTGTCAAGATAACCGACGTTGACGATATCTATGAAGAAATGTTAAGTTGCAGCTGTTGTACAACAAATGTTGAACAGTGTGTCATGCCATGCCGAATGTTGAAATATAAAATTCAACACGTTGAACGTTGTTGAACGATGCTGAGACCATCTCTATTCCGTTCAACACGTCTGTGCCAACATTAAACAATTATTGGATGAGGTTGAGCATGATATCATGAATTATCAAAACCGAGGTCTGTGTTATCTGCCGAAGCCGAAGGCTGAGATAACATGCTCAACCTCAGATAACATGCTCAACCTCATCCAATAGTTGTTTAATATGTGTTAAAAAATTACAGCAAAACAAATTGCTTTTATGTGGATTCTTTACAAAATGCGTTTACAGCAGAAACATCGTGCTGATTCAAAGTATTTGAATGTTTCAAGTTTGGCTTCCGATCTCATATTTGGTCTTTCTGGACCAATATGGGAAGCTACTTTTTTTGCGTAAGCACTAAATGAATCCGATGCGAAAATGTTTCGAATTTTTCACGAATGCGGCGACGTTTGCTTTTGCGGTGTTCGCGAAATCTGAGATATGCGATTTATGTCAAAAACATGAATACCGGACCCATCATTACATTGTTCAAACAGCGTGCAATTGTCAACATGTTGCTTCTTGCTCTTGGCCCAAAACAATCTTTCTTGTGGAACTGCCAACTTTTTGCCTGCATGAAATGAACCGTTCAGTGTGATTTTTGTTCTTTTTAAGGGGAGCGAAACTTTGCGTTGGAAAAGTGAAAAGGAAAGCTGCAGCAAAAGAAATGCCCATGAAAGACCAAATTATTACACGTAAGATATAATCTGTATTAATTTTTTCCAAGTCTTCATCGATTTAGCTAGTGTCGCTCCGTGCTCACCCGGCTTTTTGGAATTCTGGAGATTTAAGAAATTTGGTCCAGAATTTTCCACACTGCGAGCCATTGAAAATTCAAAGTTTAGAGTTAATATCGTAAAAGAAGGTTGTAGTAATTTTTCATGGTGAAATATGATAATAATCAATTCTGGTTTAGTTGTCTCACGATGTCAAGTCGTCATCTGAAGGAACTTCAAGGAACTTCAATGAAACCTCACCTTACATGATGAGTGGCAAACCTAAAGTTACTGGTTAAAAGATTAAGCTACTTATTAACAATTAATTTCTTCGAAGTTGATATTTTTAAATATCAAATACTGAAAACTATCAAATTTAAGTAAAACAATTATTCGGTAAAGGTGAGGTGAATAACGGTGAATAATTGTTTTAGTATAATAATTATTACATAGGTGATTATTTGAAAACGAGATGGATTTGCTTTAAAAGCAATTAATTTCTTCGTCTGTCACCTCGGCTAGACGGCTTGCGGCCATTTTGAAAAAACTGCTTAGGTGATCGCCTCAAATGCAACAAATCAGCACAGGGAATTTTCAATAATCACCAATGTAATTATACTAATACACTGTAATATTATAGAGATGGAGATGATGATGATGAAGAAGTTGAAGAATTGCTATCACTATTGTTCTACTCCGCGGTTTTGTAACTGCTATTTTAGACTGATACTTAAATAAAGGTGATTATTATCAGCAGCATTATTATTTTTTGCTTTTCAGCGCATTCATTGCCAATGTTCCGCGAGAAAAGATACAAAAGTAAGAAGAAAGTTAAAGAATCTGACCGGAAAGATCCTGTTAAGTCACATCGACCTGATCTGCCTGTCACTGGGCCCGGTGAGTTCTACATTACAGTGCTTGGATGGGAGGGGGGGTTGGGTGAGTGCTAGCGGAACACTACAATTAGCCTTACCTTAATCCTCTTCGTTCATGTCCGCACATATGGCCGTTACCAGTGAACGCCATTGTTGCTTGTCCTTCGCTAGTTTTACCACCTCTCCCCAGCTCCACACTTTCTCCTTCATCTCCCTTTCAACTGATCGTCTCCATGTCTCCTTTGGTCTTCCTCGCTTTCTTTTTCCATCTGGAGTCCAACGCATAGCCACCCGTGGGATGGCTATCAAGGGCATTCTACACCTAGGTTGTTTTACTTCAAGGGAAACAGGTCTTCTTTCGTAGTTCATAGTTCGAGGTCTTGTTTGGCCAGTAGATCCCCAATATCCTTCTTCTGCAATTAGAGCCCATTTGTAAATATCTTTTTTTTGCCCTTTTAACAGTTGTCAGTAGAAAAACGATTAATGAATACAGCGAACTGCTTTGTTTGAACTGTCTTTGAATTGTAGAAAAATTTATTCACACCAGAGGGTCAATGAGAGGAAGGGTATTCCCAAAAAAACTGGGTGTTGGTTTGCGGCCCCCCTCCCGTAACTCTTACCCTATTTCAGACCTGACCAAATACTTGAAACCGTATTTGAGACCTGTTTTTAGACCTATTTC
>NW_027179791.1:70000-92500 GCF_036669935.1 Montipora foliosa
TCAAACCATTTATGGATGTAATAACAAAGGCAGCTCTTTCTCCTCCGTTGTTCAAAGACTCTGTTTATTGGTCAGACGGCGTTGTTACCCGCGACCTCCTCCCGCTCGTGGTTCGATGCTCAAAGTACTGAGCCAACCTGTCGGTAGTATTACAAGAAGGTCGGGACTTGGGAATTCAGGTTTTGTTCAAATTAAATGATACGTTCCTTGCGTCACAGTTCGTGTTCTGTTGGGATCAACTATTTGAAGTGCAACCGGTTTAAATTAAAGAGTTTGAGGCGTCCCAATAGACCCTTCTCCAAAATGGCGGCGACGGATTTTAATGAGTTAAATTGAACTGAATGAAAAACTTGATACCAGGAATAGAAAGAGCACCTTTACTTTAGTAACCCTGCAAAGTTTCAGCGTGGTAGGTGTTATATCAGCTGTGAAAATATAAATTGAAATTTGACAAATTTACAGAGTGACGTTTGTATGAATGGGGGTATACGCCATACCCCCAATCATAGAAACGTCTGTAAATTTTTCATTTTTCAACTTGCCTTTTCTCAGCTGATATTGCACCTGATATGCCAAAACTTTGCAGGGTTACTAAAGTAAAAGTGCTCTTTCTAGTTCTATTAATTTAAACTTATTTGAATTTTCCGCCGCCATTCGGGGAAGGGTCTATAGTTGTTTTTAGTCGGAAACGCCGACCGGGTTGCTTAGCATCGGACAAGAGACTATCAGGTGAGAGAACACATCCCCCGTGCCCTATGATAGTCTTTTTCAATCTATTTTAAGCTTCGCGCCACGCTGTGAAAGTTATTTTTAGTTTCGTTCCCATGGCCGCGCGGTCCATGGTCAGAGGATCAGATGTCATTGTGAAGAAACTTGCGAAGACTTTTCTCGCCGTCGCATGATCCAGCGAAATCCTAAATCGAAATTTGAAGATTTTTCGAAGCTCGAAATTTCAACATCTTCCTCAAAAGAGCTCGCATCCCTACTTTCTGTTGATTTGACATCACCTTCATCGGATTCAGTTATGTACAGCGTGGACCAGTTTTCTCTACATGGACGGGAACTTTTCCCACTCTTTTCAAAATCAAAGTTTTCAGATACATCGACAAACTTGATGCCTACTACAGACGCCATTTTCTCAAAGCAGAACAGCAAAGCGGTCATTACGTCATTACAATTGACCAATCAGGTGTCTTTCCTAAAGTAGCCTCGCAGCTTGCCTACGAGCTAAAATTACATTGAAAAAGATTATCATGGGAAGAGGTCCATGTATTGGGGATGTGTTCTCTTACCCTCATAGTCTCTTGCATCGGACTACCGTGCCGGAAGTCGGGAGTTCAACTCGTATCGGACCAACCCTCAGGGTCTTTAAATGACGAAGGAGAAATTGCTGCCTTTAATTACGTTCATAAAATCTGTGCGAAGTTAAAGATCCCACACACTATTCGGAAAGTGCAGGGCACGGAGTTTCCGGTGATGTGGTTTAGAATGAATCATTGCTTAAGAGGAGCAATTTGTACGTGCTCTGATTTGTGAAGCTTGTTTTTGTCAAAGATTTTCGTCTCTTGTAAACTGCTTCGTGTCGACCGTCGTTTTTATTAAGAACAAAGATTAATGTAACTAAGGTAACGTCTGTTGCTTGGAAACCAATGCGCCTTGCTATGAGAAACATCTAAGCCAATCGTGCTGGTGAAACTTTTATTTCGAAAGGCCATTGGACCCCATTTGCAAGAAAAACCAAGCCACATTAAAAGTAAAGACGTTTCTGGCCATGAAATCTTGTAATAAGTTTCCCCTTGCTCATCTTGAAAATCGTTGGCCGCAGTTTGGAAGAACAGCTTTTAAGAGACTACAAGACTTTCTAAAACAAGGCGGGTCTCTGGAAGATTATCATTTAAATTAAAAATTCGTGGTATTTTATCTTGTTTTGCAGCACACAACCTAGGACACTATTCCACGAAGAGGAAGAGGAAGAAGATGAAGAGGAATCACAGAGCAAAAAGATCAAACTGGTGTAGATCATGCCTTTACTGGCAATCGGTCGAAAAAACGCGGGCGTCTTTGGAAGAGTGGCACTGGAAACTAGCACTGGGGCCTGAAACAAATTCTCATGGAGCGCTTTTTATTGTCGTCGTAAAGGAGCAACTGGCTCAGTTATGAACCAGTCATTTCGGTGAAACGAGAAAAAAAGTCCAGTAGAGGAAAGACTGTTTTATGTGTTGTTCCATCGGAACGACCATACACAAGGAAAGAATCTATCAAACTGATTCTTTGTAGCTCTTAGCTTTACATAGCTTGCGAACGCAGACGTATTTCCGGTGGTCGTTTCTCTCCCCCGGGAGAGAAACGACCGCCGGAAATACGTCTGCGTTCGCAGGCTAAGCTTGGCAAAAAAGAGAAGGGAAAACGTCAGAAACTACATTGAACTCTGTACATCCAGATCAACAGACTACACATTGCCAGATATAAAAAGTCTTTTAAGAAATAAATGAAACTCAACGATTTTCTCTCTTTGGCCCTTCTATTTTTCTTTTTGCGTGAACTACAAAAATTCTTTCTTTCATAAAGCTCGGATAAACGGCCCCGGTTTATTCTGCGAAGTTCGCCCGAAGTTCGCGATAACCACAAGATTATAACGAGGCAATTTTAAATATTATGTGGACTACTCTCGTGAGACAGAACGGCTAACTGCCGCATTTTGTATCCAAGGTTATACTGTTGACGACTTTCCAGTGGGCACAATCCTTCAGGCCCTAATGAACCGTCATGTCAAGACGTGTAGGCCCCAATGTGCTGCCTTTGTAATTAAATCTACAGGCCCCATGCAGTTGTTCGAAGGGTAGATATCACTATCCACTGGATAACTAAATTGGTTTTGCTGGTGTTTAGAGTGGTTTTCTATTGAGTGTCGAAAGTAATTAGCAAATTGCTTTGGTTTTTGATTAGCTCGTGGCTCGCGCCACTTTTTCAACCAATCAGAAGTGAAACCAAAACCAATCGTGGCTCGCGCGAGCACACTTTTCCGCGCTTTGTGTCGGCTACGTGTAATTACGTCGATTGGTTTACCGGATTGTCTCCGTCCTTTCTGATTGGCTAAAGTAATTGCTTTGGTTTTGGTTTTACGAAACTAGAGCGATTTTCAATTGAGTGCCGAAAGTAATTAGCGAATTACTTTGGTTTTGCATTACTTCACTCAGTGATTGGTTCAAAGTTGTCGCGCCACTTTTTCAACCAATCAGAAGTGCTATCAATTTTTCAATTGACAAAAGTCCCGAAAGAACTATTTATATGATAAAACAACCACACAAGATTTGTTTGATGGCGTTAAGCCTGGTTTCCAACGGTCTGCGATCAGTCTACTGGTGAGTCTACGACACGGTCGCCGGCGGTCTGCGGCGATCTGTGGCACGCGGTCTAGATGACCGGGAAAGTTGTATCTAGTTCTACTTTCCCGACCATCACGACGATTCCGACTAAGACAATTTTTAATGGAAAGGTGTGTCTGAGATGATCTGTGTCCAATGGGCAACACACTATTGTTCGCCTTGAAACACATCCAATCAGACTTGAAGTAAGTGCGCTTTTTTTTCTTCTCGCTTCGCAGAGGATTAGTGGTACGCTTGTCTGCGATCGCTTTATATTTAAATGGTAACGTTTGCCTCCTGTGTTTACGATCGTCTGCGAAAAGATCGACGCAGACAGCTTCCGATGGTCGCAGACCGTTGCAGATCATATGGAAACCAGGCTTTACGCGCTTCTCCCGTAAATCCCGGGACGTTTATTTGAAACTTTCCCTGTGAATGTGTCAATCAATCCGTACGCAACATAACTTCCGGTGAAATAGATTTCCGGTTTGCTCTACAAAAAATCTATTTGGGAGAAGAAAATAATCCTATAGTCCTTAGGCGCTTTCTTTTTGTATGGAAATCCCGGGAGAATTTTCTGCTTACACTAAACAGAACAAATTTCCTCAATCAAAATATGGAACGGGACGAGTGTGTTCTTTTGAGACTTTCCTGTTTTTTTCTCAAGAGACTGGTTACTAATCAAACATGGCTGCCGACTTCATAAGTAGTAATTCTCACGTGCAGTTGTGCAGGTACGAGCTATAAGAGCATCCGCGCTAATTGACTGAAACCGACGCGATTCATATGGGCAGCTGAACACCAAGGCCCATGGGGTGCGGCATGTTTTTCCTTTTTTAAGGAGTATGGTACTAGTGGGACAAAGCAAATGGAACAGGATTTTCCGATCAATCGGATTTTCCGTACAAAAGGAACTCGGAACCCCTTGAGCCATCTGTCACATAATCACTGAAACTTTGTCTTAAACGATCTGGGATATATCGATCAACCTAGTTTCCAGGGTCTCTCTTCTCTGCCTCCTAGAAGAGAGACCCTGGGAACGAGGTTGATGGATGGCTATCTTGCTGTTTTTTTGTTGTGTTTTTGTTTTTTGTTTTTGTTTTTGTTTTACATTACCATCTGTTGAGGTGGGGCATTTTGAGCAAAGCTTTTTGGCCGGGAACCGGAATTCAAACGCTTTTGATTTTCGAAAGTTTAAAATTCCCGGGGGTGCCTGGAGTGACCATAGCCCCCGCCCCCACCGAGAAAAAAAAAAAAATACTGATAAATGCCCCTAGGGCATTCTGGGATAGTAGTAAGGAAGTATACAGCGATCATAAAAGTAGCTGAAAGCAGTTGATAACAACAAAAATGTGGATTATTTTTTGCTCGATCCTCTCCTAAACATACAGAACAAGGCCTAGATATGCCACCAGGATTACGAAGAAACTTTTGGGATGACTTTGAGCCCACATCTCTGGTAGATGTCGACTGCTTTCTCCCTACTGGAGTCGTAATACAGCTTCAAGTGCGGATCGAAGCGCCGCTATCAGAGATCAAAAATCGACTATGGAGAGAAGCAAGCAATTACCCGTTGTTTAATCTGCTGACAGATACGGGAAAAGACGCTTCGAACTACGTGTTTGTTTGCGTGAATCAAAGAGGCAAACAGGAAGAACTTGTAGATGAATCTCGGCAACTGATCGACGTCCGCCCATTTCGACCTCTTTTGAAGCTCATTCACAGGAAAGGCGACAACGAAGAAAAACTGCTTAACTCGACGATCGGAAATCTGATCGGCAAAAGTTTGCATGAATTCGATCAAATGCAAAACCAGGAGGTCGACGACTTCAGGCGAAAGTATCGCAAATTTGTGGAGAACATAGCAAGTGATCGAAGGCAATTGGACTGGATCGGCCGAGCCATGTATGCGTACCCTCCGGAAGTCGAAAAAACCTCATCTCCGCCATCTCACATCGAAGAAAACTTGGCGGAAAACAGGCGATTTCTAGTGAATGTGGCCATCAAGAACAATCGAGCTTCGATAAAAGACATGCACGCATTCAATGTCCCCGCGGATGCTTATCCTGACGAGCTTTTGGTGCTAGTGTTGCAAAAGAGGGGAAAAGTTATGGGTGTTCCAGATCTCGACAAACCGGTGGATTACGTACTGAAGATTGTTGGAAGAGAGAGTTACTTGTTGGGAAATTATCCATTATTACAGTACACGGTATGTGTGTAGTTTTATAAGTCTTACTGTCTGTTCATTATTTATAAACAAGTGACTTGCAAATATTGCTTTGATCACGGTGTAATATACAATGTACGACGAATTCAGTTTAGTTTTTCAGTTCTATTTTTGTGCTTATTTCAGCAAGGCTAGTCCTAGCATACGAATTCAAGTCTTATGAAAAGTTGTTATAAAGTACCCAAAAGTGTTGTTGTTAAACATCACCTTTTTAAAAATTATTCCTGAATATTTTCGTTTTCGAGGGGAAGACTTGAAACACACCAACGTCCACTATGCATATGGGCACCACACATGTGCTATACCATGGACCACCCCTCTTTCAATCAACCCAAAAATTATATGCATGGTTACTACCATTATACTGTATTTGCTCATTCCTCCCTCACAGGTGTCTTCAACATTGGGTTGAATAATTCTTGTCTTGTTGTTTATAAAGTTAACCCTCTGCCTTTGAAGCCCACATATACAATGTAAATTTTGCTCTGTTCTAAGCAGGATAATTTTACTCCTTAATGAGGAGTCTCCTAGGTTTAAAAGGAACCTCCACTGTTACTACGGAATAAGTTTAAACTGAAGGAAATTATGCTTACAAACAAACTTGTTCGAAATTTGTTTTGAAAACAGTGTTTATATCAAGGAAAGTGAATTTTAAAATCGCTTAGTTTTCACTTACAAATTTCGCGGGCGCAGCCATCTTGAATAATGATTATTTTTGTGACATGTTTTGGTTGCCCTATTGTTCTGACACAAAGAGCTCTTATCTGATAACAATAGGGCAACCATACAATATAACACATCAGAATTATTCAAGATGACGGCCTCTGCGAAATTTGAAAACAAAAATAGGCGATTCTAAAACTTGTTTATTTCAGATACAAACACTTTCTTTGAAAAGACTTTAGACTGACTTGACTGTAACGCTTATTTGCAGTGATTTAAAGTTAATTTTTTGTTGAAGTGGAGCTTCCCTTTAACCCATTGACTCCCAGGTTCCCCATTAACAAGTAAAATCGTCTGGCGTTAGACAGAGAAGAAGATGTCAAAGGGTAAATGGGGACATTCTTTTTGAGTGAGCGATTAAAGGAGTTAGCAACACCTACTCTAATAAAAAAGTATGTCCCCTAAACTCTTTCAGTTTGCCTCTTAATAGGGCCGGCCGGTAGATTTTACTCCGTCTAACATGGGAACTCCTCCTTCAAGAAGACACTACATGTATCGTAGGCACATGTAGATGGTTTTTCGCTTTAACAGAAACCCATAAGGGTTGAAACGTGTAACGGTCCCTCGTCTGCTTGGAAACAAGCTTCTGAATATTCAACTTGCTAAGTACCATATTTGGAACAACAAGTGTGAGGGGTTTCCAAATATGGTACTTAGCACTGAAACATTCAACCAATCAGTTCGCACTGAATATTTGGAAGCTGTGAACGCGCGTTACACGTTTCAACCCTTATGGGTTTCTGGCTTTAATGATAATGGTCATTTAATTAATAAATTTTTGGAATATTAATGTAAAAGTTTTTGCCTTTGTATTTTAGTATATCCGTGCATGTATTGCCAAAGGCACAAGGCCAATGCTATCCCTTGTACTACGAGCATCTCTTCAAGTTGAAGTTGACGTAACTGGTATCAGTCCCTCAGCTCGGGGGGGTGTAGCACCACCGTTACCTCAAAAGCCGCAATCAGCAAACCTGTCATTGTGGAATATTCAAACACATGTGAGAATCAAAGTAGTTTCAGCAGCGAATGTGAATGCTGGTGACTTAATGAAGGTTTGTAGCACTCTTCTTTCAATGATAGTTTTACCCACAGGAAAAAATAACAGATTCCCATTTTTGGATATTTTAGGGTATTTTGAAGAATACCAACAAAAATCCCAAATTTGGAAGAGTGAGACAAGTCCCAGTCATGGAACTTGGTTGGGAATTCCCTGGTTGGGACTTTTCTCACTTTGCCAAATTTGGGATTTTTATTGGTATTCTTTAAAATATCCTAAAATATCCACAAATGGGAATCTGTTATTTTTTCCTGTGACCATAGGCTATAGACTTTGTGCAAAAAATACCTCTCATCATTTTATATTAGTAACTTTCAATGACGTTTTATGCATGCTCAGCAGGTTGTTAGAGTTCTGCAGCAGGGCATTTGTTTTAACACTTGAGTTATAATTTATGTTATCAGTATTTAGTTACAATTTTAAACATCATTTCGGCCCCTGAGCATGATCCATGCACGACCTCAAAGCATAGCACCACAGCCAGGTGGGATAAGCTGGGAGTCGATTTTGCTGAGGGTCGAAAACTGGAGTGCCCAGAGAAAAACCCTCAGAGTAAGATTGAGATCAACTGAAACTCATCTGACATGTGAACTTAAGATGTGATCCTGAGTCCACGGAGTTGGGAAGCATGAACCGTCACCACAGGGCGATCCTTATTCCCCAAGTTAAGTCAGAAGTTACATGTAAGAAAATTAAGGAAATTAATAATTTTCGTTTTTTGCCTTGAAAATGGTCGGTCAACTTGTGCACAGGATCAACTCTTTCATGGTAAATTAAAATACATGTACACCGGTATAATGTTTGGTAGGGCTCAAATAACAGGTTACTGTTTGTGTATCTGTTCAGGTTTGCGTGCGTGCAGGAATTTATCATGGCAGTGAAGCTTTGTGTGACATTGTAACCACAAAGCCAGAAGGTGGATCAAGTCCTTGTTGGAGTGAATATTTGGACTTTGATCTAGATGTAAATAACATTCCACGCATGGCTCGACTCTGCCTTGTTATTTACAGCATTTACGTTGACAAAAGGAGGACAAGAAATAAGAGAAGTGTAAGTGTGTAAAAGGAAGAGGGGACAGTGGATGTATAATTATCTTTGAACGGATCTTTGAGATAATTTTCCAAGCAACTTTAATAATATTTAAGAGAACAGCCAATCATGACAGTTTTGTCCTCTTATCCTCGATTTTTCGCAATGTTTTAAGGGGGAAGCTCTTAACCCTACATCCCCCCCCCCCCCTCCCCTCACTTTTAGGCATGCGCAAAAAACAAATTAGAGCCTAGGTCACTTCAGACAAACATGAGCAGAAAAAAGGGGGGAAGAGAAGGGCTCTGGAGTCCAGATTTCTCGCTGATTTCTCATCAATTTCGGTTTCCTGTTTTCAGAACAATCATTTATTTGATATATGTCTTAGAGGGGAAGTACGGTCTACAAAAAGTTCCTCTAAATTACAACAACTTTTCCCCAGGAATTCGAAAATAATTGCCTTTTTGTCCATTTCCCTGTTAAATGTGACAAGAGCACTTTGAAGTTGCCTCTTTTGTGACTTAAAGAGCACCATCTTGAATATGACGTGTTGTGGCGTAGTAGCAATAGTCTACAAACGTGTTTGACCTCACCAAATCACTTTCTCAATGTTGAGTGACTTTCTGCTCCAAGAAATTCAATTGTTAGATAGTAAACGGTCTTGTGGTTCAATAGGTAGTAGGAAAAGTAGGCCATAAATGTGACAGAAACGTAAGTCACTAATTATTTGTAGATCCTCTGATCAATCAAACTTGGCGGCAAAAATCAGCCAGAGCAAATGTAAACAAAAACCTTGAACATTCGACATAGAAATATTAGACTAGCCTACCTTCTTTTTGTTTTCACTTTCTTACTTCTGTGTGACAGCCGTCTTTGATGCTTCAGCAAACGTAATTTGTTCACTTTCACACGGGGAAGCGTTTAATCCAGAATAAGCCGTCGAAACCTTCAGATGTTGCTCAATACACATTGCAAGGCTTTTTTCACAGCAACAATTACAGCTATTTGAAGTGTTTTGAACTGCTCAAGTATGCTTTGGAGGGGGACGAAACTTGACACATGTCTAGACTTGAAAACACAAATAAAAGTTCTTAGAAACCGAAGCTTCCACAGGAAAATGAAAATTTAAAGAAAAGTTGGCCAGCAAAAGTAAAACATGGATGCATGGATTCCTCCAACCTGAAAAACTGACTGCTATATCTGCGGCCATTCGCTCCATACTGAAATCTCAGTCAAATAGTCCAAAATACCATTATAATTATTGTAGCGAGAAAATTGAATCAAGCAAGATATAGGGGACTTTCACAGTGACTGTTATCGGCATTTCCAGGCAGTAAAATAAACTTAACTTGAAATGTGGTTAAATTTTGCTAGCTTTATAGAAACTACTAAAATGATTTACTCTTGTTTTGAAGTTGTATCAGGGGTCTCGTAGAAAGCCACGGTAAACAGATTACACTTGATTTCCAGGCGTTTATTTAACATCAATGAGTGCGGGATAGCACTGCAAGCTCTCTTTTCCTTTGTAAAACTCAGAGGTACATGTAAATCTGTTGTGATGGTGGAGCCAATATTAATACAATTTGCCCTCTGGATTAAGATTCAAGTCTACAAAATATCGCTCTCCTCGCCTGTGTTTTTCTTGTTTACATCAAGTACATCTAGTCATCCGGAGAAATCCTTGACTATTCCTATGTCATAACCTTGTTTGCAAACACAAAAACAAAGATGGTGGATTTCAATTTAAAATTGCTTTTTTTTTTTTAAGCATTATTGTTGGCTATTTAAACACATTAAGCCCAAATGAGTGGTTTAGTATGACAATACAGGTAAAGAAATTTCGAATCAGAGAAACTTTCCCTTTAAAAATTGTTAACCCAAGTTCAGCTGGAGATTTGGCTATAATATGTAGCTTGGCTGGAGAACTGGAGATTGAGTCAGAAAACTGGAGACTTGGCCTCTGTACTATAGCTGTGTAGGTAATCATGATAATTACACTGTATACAGTATAGAGTAGAACCTTTGCTAGAAAATCTCAACCTTTAACCTAAACTGCATGCTGAACTAAAATTTGGTGCTTTTTGTACCCCTAATTGTGTCTTAAGGTTGTCCTTGCCTGGCTTGCATATACATGTAATTGGTTCCTTCAATAATTAACTATACATTAAGTTTTGTATGTGACCCCAATTTTAAGACTTGCTTTATCTTTTCAGGAGAGCATTCCAGTTGCCTGGGTGAACACTACCCTATTTGACTATCAAGGGAAGCTGCGGCAAGGTCCCTTGAGACTATTTGCATGGCCAGTACCCGAGACTATGGCAGATCAACTTAATCCTGTTGGTACAGTGGTGTCCAACATTGACACTGTCACCTCAGTGTCTCTCGACCTGGAGTTCCAATGCTATTCCCATGCTGTGGTGTATCCTTCATTTGATACGGTAATAACTCGGTTCCTATAGACCTTATTCATAAATGGCGGTCACATTTATAATTCTTTTGTCCACGTGCAAATTAGCCTACCAAGCCTCATTTTAGAGCAAGAATTCTTTTCAATTCACTGTAGGATATTGAGGCTTGGTAGGCTAATTTGCACTTCGACAAAAGAATTATAAATTGACCGCCATTTATGAATAAGGTCTATTAATTAAAAATATTGTTTTTGGGATAGGCTGCATGTACATGTAATTGCACACAATTTTTGTTAATCATTACTCTAGGAGTAGTGTCCTTCAATCTTCTTAGAAAAATCAAGAAGAGGAATGAGATTGTGCCTGCTGCTTTGACATTTCCCATTGAGTATGCGTTAAAAGTTCAAATGTATTCAGGTGTCTGCACAGTCACACTTGACCAGTAACCACAAAAGGAAACCAAACAGTGAAACAACTCTGGCAGACACACAACAACCAAGGAGTCGTTTCCTTAGAAACTCAAGGCTGTTCATACTTTTAATTACCATTTCATATTTCTTGCGAACTAGTTTCTGTACTGTAACTGACATACAGAGGAAATACTCATGGGAATTTAGACAGTTAAAAATTGCCACATGCCCTGTTGTAATTTTCAAAAAATATTGATGACATTTGGTGATTTACACCATGCGCAAAAAATTAAAAAAAAAACAGGTTTGACAAGTCAAAACTGGATTCACTCATCCATTTCTTTGGATGAGCCACAAATCAAAGAATGTTGAGGCAGCTGGCAGAGTCTCCTTCCTCTTCCCAATTTTTCTAGAAGAGATCAAAATTAATGAGACTCTGCTCACAGGGTATACAATAATATATGTTATGGTTTGATTTTTCCTGGTTCAATATTTTTTAAACCAGTTAAATTTTTGATTTTCCAATGTTTCACATTATCGTAATTTGAGTACTGTAAAAACCCACAGATAAGCTGCAATTTCCGTAAACTGACACATTTATGGAAAAGTATGTAAATGAACATTACACAAACCTGCGAGGGAGTACTGGTCATTGCTTTTGTAAGTTTGTTGGCTCTTAAAAGAGCAGTTGTTCATGTAAGAGTAACCTTTAATATTGCAGTACTTATAGTTGTCGCCCCTTAAAGCTTTAAACCGTCTTCATTAACAGATCCTTTAAGCTGCGGTGTATGGTCACTTTTCTCCAACAGGAAAATGAAAGCAAACCTGTTTGCAGGCGTCGACAATGGCCTGTAACTTTAACTGTAACTTTTTTTAGTAATCAATCCTCCACAAGCAAGGAAATACCGCGCTATTCTCAAGTATTCGCCTGGTAGATGGCCCACTGTTTCTTCGCGGTTTAGCACTTTAAGAGCAAGTTTGTCAAACAAGTACATTGTACATGTATGTGGAGCCTTGTGTCAACTACTGACGAACAAAATAATAAAGACCCTTTTACACTGGGCAATGTTTCATGCAGCTTATCGCTATGAGTAAGCTCTTAATACATCACACTGCTTCCAGTGTTCAGTTTTCCATTTTTGCATCCAATCTAATGCCTGGTCACTAAGCTTCGAATGTTCCGTTTGCATTCTTGTTGTAATGCAAAAATCTATGGAAAAACTGTGTTGAATAAATAAATTTCTGTCAGCAAAGACCAGAAAAAATCAATCTTATGTCAAAGTTGGTAGAAACATAAAATTATGTTCATTGTGTTAAAAAAATTGTAGGACGGTGTGACTTTGAATTTTCCGTTTCAATGTTAATAGTGAGTTTGCGTTCAATGAACAAGACTTGACTTTGGATTTCTTTTGATTTCTTTCACAAATTTTTTTCCACAATTGCAGCTGCTAAATTCAGGGTGTGGCTTATCTGGGGTTGCGGCTTATCTGCAAGTTTTTACGGTATCATTTAGGTATTAAAGACAAAGAAAAATCTAAATAGACTACACAACAGTTGTTTGCTTAGTTACCTGACCTATGAATGAAAGTGAGGCTACAGTTGAGCTTGTTGTGGTAGAAACCTCTGAGTCACTACTTCTTACATGGCATCTTACAGGATGCGGCGATGCGGATCTGCATAATTCCCTAAAATCTGCATCCTCCGCATAATTACGATGTTTTCCGCATAAAACTGAAGAAATGCCTGATATTAGTGATAAAGCAGCTGCTTACCACCCTCACAAACACAAAAGCCAAAGAGATTGACTACTTTGAAATGCTTATTTTCCTGAACATTGAAGAAAACATGCCATTTCGTTCGCAAGATAAAAGTTCGTAAGCAGTTTCCACTCATTTTTTGGGAATGAGCCTGGACTCTAGTTAAACCGTTTTCATAACATACCCTAGGCTCGAAATTTTTAAAAAAGATACAAGGTATGAAAATTTAGCTGCAAGTTATAGTAGCAAATTAAATTGCATCATTTGTAACTCTGGTAAAGTAGGGACAATCATTGCGATGATACGTATGTGTAAAAAAACACTGAAAATGGTGAATGATCGAGGGAATGGATCGTGGTTCAACCACATCACAATTCTGTTCCATATCTCCAAATTGAAGCAAAATTCATGACAAGAAACAAAATATTTTTTTATCGCTTTATTTCTTTTAGCAAAAGTTTGGGCAAAATGCCGATTACTACCCCTTTTATTTTAATGATGAATGCTGGTCGCAAATTGGCGACTCGGCCAGATATCTTAATCGCAAAGGGAAAAAGCGACTGTATTGGTCGCAATTTTGAGTCCTGATTTACCATAAGCATGTAAATACATTGGACGGGCCTAATTATTAGTTCTATAAAATAATGTTTAAATTTCTGCATAATCCGGTGTAATTTCCGCATAATCAACGCATGTTTACGCATAATATGGCCAAAAATTTCCGCATAATCTTTAATTTTTTTCCGCATCCTATCAGAAGCCCTGTTCTTATGTAAATTGCAACTAATTAGCATGAGAACAACATCATTAACCCTTTGACTCCTGGGGGTTCGCCGTTGACGAGTAAAATCGTCCAGGGCATTAGACAGTAAAATACTATGTATGGCCGGTTCAGGGTTAATACATGTAGCTGTCAGTCCATAAAATTGTATAATAACCTTCTATATGTATACTATGTGATTTTAATGAAACCTTTGACAGGTTTCTTTATTATTTTTGTACCTGTAACAATACAACTTGTATTTCATTTACAGCTGTATTGTGCATTTGCTGTTTTTGTTTCTATGAGAAGTGTTCAACATATACAACTTTTCTGTCCTCACATTAATTTTATACACTGGTTAGATTGACCTTTAACCCAGTATTTTCTCTTTTAATGTAGGTTGCTGAATTGGCTGCACAAAACATAAATGCCAATATTTTTGTGAGTACATGATTAATTTTGTTTGCAACTTTGTAGCATAAAACTGATTTTATCTGTAAGTAAGATTTAGGGTGTTACGAAAAAGACCTAAGACCCCGGGGTCTTAGTTTTCGTTGTACGAACTACAAAAACTAAGACCGGGTCTTAGTTTCGTAGTACAAAAACTAAGACCCTCGTTCTACAAAAACTACTGGTCAGGGAAGAAACGCGGGAAAACTTACCGCTAGTCAGAGATTTGGGCGCTGGATGATGTCTCCTCACATGGGTTAGTTTGAACAGACACAATGCCATGATAAGCTTGAATGTTGTGTGACAGAAAAAAAAGTAACATTTATTGGCACGGAAACTAAAGCTAGGGTCTTTCGGATAACAAGAAACTCTGACAGTGTGTTAACCCTTTGGTTATAAAAAGAGTCCATGTCTTGGTTGTAACCACTAAAAATGTGGCTCACACATTTTTTTGTCAGTAATCTTCCAGTTTCAAAACAAGTCCACAATTTAGCCGTAAGTCATGCAAACAATAAACGGATGCCTGTAGATGGTCTGTTGGGGGGTGGGGGTACATCACGCTATCCTGGTACTTTGATAAATACTTATAAGAAACATTTTCACTCATGAATTTGTGCGGTCTGGAATCCTTATGTGATATAAGGCGAGATTGCTGTCATAATTTTGTTAGGGAACAGGACTTTGGGTGTGATTCCCAATGAGTTTGCTACGCAGAAAGGCCTCTGATGAGTCCCTTGGTCAAGATGAAACGAGCTTCTTAAGAGTACCGGTAACCTCGAACAATGTATTTTCACAAGATACTGTCAACTTTATTATCAATTTTCACTCATGAATTTGTGTGGTCCAGAATCGTTATGTGATATAAGGTGAGATTGCTGTCATAATTTTGTTAGCGAACGGGACATTGGGTGTGATGCCCAACGAGTTTTCCAAGCAGAAAGGTCTCTGATGAGTCCCTTGGTCGGGATGAAATGAGCTTTGAGTAACCTCGAACAATGTATTTTCACAAGTTACTATCAACTTTATTGAAACATTGAAATCAGTGTAATACAGAAACAAAACATGCCATAATGGAAACTACATGTATGACTAATTTAATAGCTCCCTTATAAATTAGAAACTTGAAAATCCCCTGTTACTCCCTCCACCCCCATAAACAGTACCACTGTTTTTTGTTTGCATGACTTTCAGCGACATAGTGGACTTGTTTTGATACAAAGTACATGTAGTTCTTGTATCACATTTTTAGTGGTTGCAACCAAAGGGCTAACAGACTGACTTTACCCTTATTCAAAAGCTCCCATTTTTAGTTTCTGTGCAAATAAGTAAGCATCAACGAATGTTGCTGTTTTTGTTTTTCTGTCACACAACATTCAAGCGTTTCATGGCGTTGTGTCTGTTTAAATTAAACCATGTATGGAGATAATTGTACATTGTACATGTATCATAATTTATAATTATGCCAACTCTCCCAGGTTATCCAAGAGTATCTCAGATACAGAACGAATTTCCCAGTCTCCCATATGGGTCACCAAATCTCCCGGATAAAAGTGTCTTTTAATAATATGGCAGAAGATTTTTCTTGCATACAGGAGGAGCCGTTATGCTATACAGTATGCCACATGGATTCATGAGATTTAGAAATTTTACAATTCAAAGGATGAAAAGCATACCTCCCTAATAGCCCACTCTCTCAGATGTGTGGTGCAATCCGATACTGAGGGGACTTGGGCAAATTTTTTGATGGGGTGGGATGGGGGGGGGGGGGGGAGTTAATTTAGGGAGTGTCAAGTTCTAGGAGGATCCATTTTCTGGAAGAGGGGGGTGGGTTGATGATACATGTACTGTCTACACTGTGGGAAGTTTGATGCAATTAAAAAATCTCTGGATTTAAAATCTCCAGGACCGTCCCAAGCAAAAAATACTGTTAGCTGAGTGTACCTTGTCTATTTTCTCAATTTAGGGAAATGCTGAACAGTCTCAACTTGAAAAACTCAAGCAAATAGTCAACCGTGAACCTCTTGCTCCAATTTTTGAACAAGAAAAGGATCTTGTGTGGGAGCGAAGGTTTGATTTCAATATCATTTAATTAAATGGTACTAGTTTTAACCCATTCTGGTAACTCATGCAAATACTGATGAGGCTTAAGTTTTGTGAGATCTCTTGAATTTAGCAGTTTTGACTGATCAATGAAAAATACATGTAGGTTGTAGAGTGCCATGCTGGAGTAACTGTGGAAACACAGCAATGGTTATGGAGTAATTTTGTTGAGTGTGAACTTGCTTGATGCGCATTTTTAGTGATTTATGGTCACTCATGGTGTTTTGAAAGTTCTCATAATTGAAAAAGTTAACATTACTTGTGTGCACAAAATAATCACAAATTAGCATTCAGTTCATACAATTTCCTGTACATTGTTTTACAACAGGTTTATAATTACTTTATGGTTCCTATTGCAGAATTGATGTCCGTGAGCATTTCCCTCATTCTCTTGCAAAACTGCTATGTTGTGTAAAATGGAATAGTAGACAAGATGTTTCAATGGTAGGGAGAGGCTTAAACACCACAAACACTTAAATGTATATTAAGCAGCACTCGTAGATTAGCCACAACAGGCCGGTACAACAGTTGGACTGGATCAACTCAAGATCCAATGAAAAACGGTTTTTTAAGCTGTTCGATGTTTGCAAGCCCCAAGCTCAAAGATTAGGGCTAGCCAAGGGTAATTTCTCAAGGCCTCATCTTTTTTTTTTTTTTTTTCACGTCTAACCAAGGTGAGCGATCCAAATTGATCCGGCCCAACTTTTGTTCCTGCCTAGCCACAACCCTTATCAATCTTAGCTTACTTTTGAGTTTCGAAAGAAAAGTACCCTCTTACAGCTACACGTCTCATTATCAAAGTACCTGGTGTAATTTTTTTCACTTTTGCCAAAAATCATAGCATCCTTGCTCCATTTCTGCCTGTTTTTTCCAAAAAGTATCCATTCTCCATTTTGTTTACCTCTGTGAACAGAGATTCCACATGAGTTGGAATTCAGTTGTCCAAGAAAACCAAAGATCATTATTGCCTTTAAGAACTCTGAACTACATTGTAGCGAGGTTGAGGAGCTGACCCCAAAAAGAATAATGGCAACTTTGGAATCCACCACATTTTATAAAAGCAATGATCTACAACAACAGGTTTTCTGAATGACATAACCTTAAATCATTTTAGCTTCTTGCCAAAATTGTGACCCCAAACTATGTAATTCATAATAATTTATGCCCAAAGGAGACGATCTCATAGATTAGCCACACCCTTAATTTTAGGCCCAAATTCAAAATCGTGCCTTAAAGTTGCAGCTCATACAGTACTTGGGTACCAGTTTTATGGGATTTATAATGCAAAAAATTTATCATCAGCTTGTTTGGTTTTCAGATGCAAATTCTTCTTCAAACTTGGCCCAAGCTTGAGCCAGAGCAGGCCTTAGAATTACTAGATTATACTTTTGCAGACCAGGCAGTCAGAAGAATTGCTGTGGAGTGTATTGAAAAAATGAGGTAAGAGTTAATTTAAACACACACTTGATCACTAACTCGATAATTAATAATATTGTTTATTCTTCCACACTTACAGTACATGTAGATATTAGTTACCATACTGTACTTGTAAAACGAGAGAAACGCCAACCTGTCCAATGGTATGTTTTGCACATGCCCACTGTATACAAACAGTAATAATATTATTACTGCTTATTATGAGGTGTTGTTTTTGTTGTCCTCTTGGAGGATAACATGTTTGCTTTCTGTTGCAGTGACAGTGAAATTTCACAGTATCTTCTCCAACTTGTTCAGGTAATGTTAATCATCTCAACAACATTTTGCAGTGAACATGTATGAAAAAGAAAATAATGTCTAAAGAAAATAACCTTTCAACCCCTGGAGGAGTTGGTGTTACAGAATTCAATGTAAATATTATGAAACCCTCTGTTTCCTTTTTGTTCTTACACGTCCACATGTGCAGGTTTTGAAGTATGAATCCTACCTGGATTGTGACTTGGCAGAATTTTTACTCCGAAGAGCTCTCAAGAATCAGCACTTTGGCCATGCACTGTTTTGGCTTCTCAGGTAAAAATGATCATTGGTTATACAGACCTCCGTGCTTTTGTAATGTACAGTTAATGATATCGTTCTCATGCTAATTAGCTGGAATTTCCATAGGAAAAGCAGTAAGGTTTCTATCAAAACAAGGTCAACTCTAGCCTCATTCATAGGCCAGGTAATTAAGCACACAATTGTAAGATGGTCTATTCCCACTATATTCCAATTAATACAAAATTAACGTGGTGGGTGTAAATTGCATGTTGCAGGTTAGGGTTTCAGGTCATTGTTTTACCATAACTGAAACAACCCAAACCTTTACAAAAATGCTAACCTTAGGCTTAAACATCATTGCCTCCGCAGGGTTTTGGCCCAGAGGCCAAAACCCGAGGAGGCACCCTAGGATTCCCCGCCTGTATACATACAAGGATTAAGAAGATTTGTTGAAAAAGTAAGAAATGTGTCTGTAGTGGGCGAAGCATTCTCGATTTGACAAAACTAGGCGCGCACGGTTGTCTCGGGTAATATTTTAGCAAGCGCGCACGGTGGTGTTGGGTACTTGCAACCAATGAGGTCGCGTTTCGTCACCTTCCAGCTTCGCCATCTTCTAGCAGCATTTCTGAGCATTTGAAGGTCTTGTATCTACGAGTTCGCCTTTCGCCATCTTCGAGAAGCATTTTAAAGTGCGCATTTTGCACTTCAGTGATTTGTTTGAATTGAAAAGCATTCAACAGTACTGAATAAATTTGGTTTGTCAGACACAAATCAGCAACGTGGTTGACAGACTCGATCCAACAGATCACAAATATCTCAAAACAGAATGATGAATCTCAACTCAAACGTTAGAAACACTTAAAACTCAGAGTTGCATCGATATTGTCAGAAAGAGATGTAAAGTTTGCTACATCAATTTCCTTTTGAATATGTCATACTCAAACATAAACAAGTCGGTGATTACAATTCGAAGAGGGCACTTTATGAACTCTGTCTTTGTTAACCCTGGTATTTATTCATGTGCTGTTGATGCTTTTCTGGAAATCTCTACGCATTTTTTTCTTCCATGTTTATCAAATCTACTTATTAGGAATGATTTTACAGACCTGCTTTTCAATGCTTGTTCACATTATATGTCTTCGAGAGAAGACAGTTCATTATTGAGGGAATTCGCGAGCCTGTTTAGTCATACATCATAGATGTTTGTAGTTCATTTTGATTTTTCGGCTAGGGATTATAATGCCTGTTTTAGCCAGATATTTGAGAAAAGAAGATTCGGTTATCTCAATGAAGAGGAAGAGAGCCTTTTCATGACACCAAGAACATTTGATTCTTTTTGTAGCTCATGCTTGAATTTTGTGACTTTGAATAGCAGTATTCTTTTAACATTAGTTACTGCACTATGGATTAAACCATCTGGGTCTCGATAACAAGATGCCAGGTGTTATTTTTTTATCATTTTTCAAAAATGCAGCATATTTCATGCATGCAGATTGTGATAATCACCACAAAGTGTCTTCAGCTCACCTCTCTCTTAAGTTTAACATCAATTGTATCCAGAAGTTCAAGCATCAGATGACATCCCCAAACTGATCCGTAACATTTAAATTCCTTACGTTTACATAATCAGTCAAGATAAGCTGTGAACCTAACTGTAAGAAGATCCTTAATTCAAGCTCTATTACTGTATTGTTGTTAAGAACATTAATTTTCTTGATTTTCATCCAAATTTTGGTGTGCATTTTAGTTTAGCAGGTTTAAAACTCACGTCACATTTCACAGGTCACTCATTACAGGTCATTGTTTTACCTCCACTAAAGCAACCCAAAACCTTAGGCCTAACGAGGCCCGTTGAAGCCTAGATGATGAAAGTTTAGCATTAGTAAAGGTTTTGTAACGAGTGACCTGCACTTTAAACCTATCCCATTTAGTTAATTAGCATTATTTCTGGCAGGAATTCAATGGCATTCCCTGTAACTTAAGCCATTTTCAACTATCTTCCCCTCAATCCACGAATGTTGTTAAAAGCTTGGAAAGGCGTGTATGCTCGTATTAATATTGATTTTTCCTTTCTCAGAGCTGAAATGGAAAACCCTGAGGTTTCTGTTAGGTTTGGACTGATGTTAGAGGCATATTGCCGAGGGGCACCAACACATATGAAAAGTTTGCAGCGACAGGTTAGTGTGGTCTTCTACAGCGTATGGTTATCTTTGTTGTAATTTCAAGTTTCCAAGCATCAGCTTGCCCAAAAGGGCAAGCTACATGTATGAATATTTCATCTTACTAGCCCAAGTCTCTGAGGAGCAAGCAAACACCGTTACCACAATTCTCAGTTGAGTATAACATGTACACTAAGGAAGTGTGGTGACAAAGTTTCGGCATTTGAGTTCCCATGCTGTCAAGGGCAACTTGCTTTGTCTCCAAGAGTATCTTTTAGAACCTTGACGTAACGAGCGATGAAGCCCGCCAAACTCTACATTTGTACAACGGTTAAATCAAACTGGTGACCGTCCACACTTAAATGGCGTCAAAACCCGAAAGGTTACCCTTGGAAACGAAGTAAGTTTCCCTTGACAAAATGTTGCATGTAACTTTAACACTGAAACTTTGTCACCAAACTTCCCTAGTGTCGTACTCAACTGAGAATCATAGTTACTTAGGCTACAAAGTTAACAAATTTGTCGCAGTATTGTGAATGACAAGGGTGCAGAAATTATGAACGATTTCTCGATAAAGACAAGGACAGTTTGCAAGGTAATAATATTTCATTGCAATGTATGTGAAGCTAGTTATTGGCGTGGCTACCACCGGGAAAGTTGAAGACACTGACGCCTAGTCCATGGACTACCCAAATAGCAGTCCATCGGGGTAGTCCATGGACTGTGGGTCAGTGTTTTTAACTCTCCCGCTATCCACTACAGTACTAAGTACATCTGAATTAGTAATGAAAGGTCGTCAGGTACTGTAATCCCGCAAACAAGCGCTCGGATTATTTTTGGTTTTTTATTTTCATTTTGCCAGTTTCATAACAAAAAAAAATCATCGTTCTCAAATTCTGTTCTTGTTCCTTGCAGGCCCAAGCACTTAGCAAAATGAAGGCTGTCACAGAATTGCTTCAGCTTATAGACAGAGTATGTATGGCTGAATTATCCACCAATTCACGCCCCATAATAGCATTAATTTTGTTTGATTTGACATTTTTTGTCTCTGTGGTCACAAAAAGGTAACGTTATCAAAGTTACAAAAACGAGTAGCATTTAAAAAGTGCAAAGGAAAGAAGTCATCGAAATGGAGAATATTCTAAATATTCAGTCATCTCAGAAAGACAAACCATAAGTGACTCTTATTAAACCCAAAGTACATGTAAACCGAATTCTAGGTATGGTTTGTCTGGTAGCATCCCACATAATCAGTGTGTCCTGAGAACTATGGAATACTCAGGACATCTTGTTTGTGCAGTAAGAACTGGTCTTAGTTTTAGTCCAAGAATGCTGAGCACAAGGGTAATCTGTAGGGAACTATTGCCTAAGACCAATTTTCCCACATAAAATTATGATTCACTCGATTTTCCAGAAAGTTTCTGTATATTTTTTTCCCTAAGTAAGTGTATTGCAACAATTCTACCCTTGGTAGTTGACTTTGGCTTTAGATCTTCTATGCATTATTTAATGAAATTATTAATTATTTAATTATAATTGGTTTCCCAGGACAGGCGAGAGAAAGGCTTGGCAACGATGAAGGAACTGCTTCGTCAAAAGACTTATCAAGGAGCACTCTCTAAACTTAGTTCTCCTCTGGACCCCAGTTTCAAACTGCGAAATTTGAAGTAAGATTTTGTGTACTTTCCATGTACGTTAGGTAGCTAAGATTAGATGTAAGTTCATGATTTCTCTTCTAAGTTTCAGATGCAGGGCATAAACTCTTTTTAACCCTATGGGTTTTTGTTTACTCACCTCCGCGTTATTTTTCCTAATCTGTGTTCTTTGTACTGATATTTTAAATTAGTACAGTCAAGTCTCCGCTAACGGACGCTCTCGTAAGCCGACAGCTCAACTTACAGACACTTTTTTCAATTCCCCATGCATTTTACCTTCCAGTCAAACTGTGTATTTACACATTCTTGCAAGTGGACACTCGTAAACGGACGCGGACACTTTTGAAAATTAAAATTAGATTTTTCTTTTGTCTGCGTTCTCTCTTAAGCGGACACCCCACGTATAATAATTGACTCTTAAGCTTG